>NC_052505.1:90843527-91008466 GCF_014356525.2 Nilaparvata lugens
GAGACGCGCGAAATAAATTCAGCTCCTGACATTTCCATACAGTTGGGAACATACAAAGATACAATAGATATATTGAATATTTTATATCTTCAATACATGCCTGTCGATTTCAGCAACGTTTTAATCAATAGTATTGTGGAGAAATGGAGGAAATTGATTTATTTTGATACGGCATTATTGTTTTGCGAACGTTACGGCTCAAACCAATAATTTCGCATACTATTGTTTGAACTCATATTGTGCATTAAGGGGCACAACAATGAGCCATTCAGAATGAGCACTGGCGAATTTCTACTTGTGCAGCAGACTGACAATAGGCAATGATGCATAGCTGGTTGAACGTCAAAATGCAGTAAGCCTCTGCCAGGAAAGTGTCACAATGCCCGCAGAATGCCAGATGCCTGGCAGAGTGGAGACAGTAGAGTGGACAGCAAAGTCAACAAATCACCCAGAGTGAGGTCCACGTCATAACGGCAGTATTTGATTAGCATTGGTGTTGCTATCCTTGCATCATTGTATCATATTTGAATCATATTTGAATCATTTTTGTATCATCTTTGCATCATATTTGTATCATCTTTGTATCATCTTCCTGTAGTGAGGTCCACGTTATAACGGCAGTATTTGATTAACATCGGAGTTGCTATCCTTGCCTAACATCTTTGTATCATCTTTGTAAGTTTAATACTCTATATCATAGATCAAAAATACATTCACTCCATACATTCCAGCTTACAATTTCAGATCGCCATAAAATTACCGTGTTTCCAGGAACTAATAGACCTAATAGTATGCCGTAGACAGTTCCCCGTATGTAGTAGATAAATTGATACCTGTTACCCAAAATTTAATCTGGATAGCATCACTAAATCAAGTACTAAAAATTGAATGAAAAAGACCGGTTTCGGTCTTTCTAATTATCAATAATCAGTGGTTTTTTGACATTTCTTAGTCTTTTTCATTCAATATGAATAATTACCACAATATCAACTTCTCACTACACAAAAAGTACTAAAAAAATAATTGATTGGATTAAATCAACAATGTTTTTCACCTAATTCACAACTCAATTTCATTTTTTTTTCTCTAGTATTGCCATCAAACTTACATTCAGTATAAATATAGGTTTTCCCCCTTTCACCTTGATTGAAATGTATAGTTATAATATTATAGTTTAGCTTATATTGTTGAATCGAAGTTTTTCTATTGGAAGTAATAGTATCGTTTTCTGTTGTTGTTACTCGTCACCGGCACTCAAACTGTGGTTATGCTGGTTTCGCCGAATTAGTATATTATTATGTTAGAAATTATACTTCTTTTCTAAAGTATTACATTTTGTTATCTATATTTATTTGTGAACATTTTTTGTAAGGCAATAAACTGATTTGTATCATCTTCCTGTAGTGAGGTCCACGTTATAACGGCAGTATTTGATTAACATCGGAGTTGCTATCCTTGCCTAACATCTTTGTATCATCTTTGTAAGTTTAATACTCTATATCATAGATCAAAAATACATTCACTCCATACATTCCAGCTTACAATTTCAGATCGCCATAAAATTACCGTGTTTCCAGGAACTAATAGACCTAATAGTATGCCGTAGACAGTTCCCCGTATGTAGTAGATAAATTGATACCTGTTACCCAAAATTTAATCTGGATAGCATCACTAAATCAAGTACTAAAAATTGAATGAAAAAGACCGGTTTCGGTCTTTCTAATTATCAATAAATCAGTGGTTTTTTGACAATTTCTTAGTCTTTTTCATTCAATATGAATAATTACCACAATATCAACTTCTCACTACACAAAAAGTACTAAAAAAATAATTGATTGGATTAAATCAACAATGTTTTTCACCTAATTCACAACTCAATTTCATTTTTTTTTCTCTAGTATTGCCATCAAACTTACATTCAGTATAAATATAGGTTTTCCCCCTTTCACCTTGATTGAAATGTATAGTTATAATATTATAGTTTAGCTTATATTGTTGAATCGAAGTTTTTCTATTGGAAGTAATAGTATCGTTTTCTGTTGTTGTTACTCGTCACCGGCACTCAAACTGTGGTTATGCTGGTTTCGCCGAATTAGTATATTATTATGTTAGAAATTATACTTCTTTTCTAAAGTATTACATTTTGTTATCTATATTTATTTGTGAACATTTTTTGTAAGGCAATAAACTGATTTGTATCATCGTCCCATAGTGAGGTCCACGTTATAACGGCAGTATTTGATTAACATTGGTGTTGCTAACCTTGTCTTTCATTCGACAAAGCAGATGATTCTATCCTTTTCTAGCTCCTCAACGGTGCCAGATCGTTTTTAAACAATGTAGATATATAATAATTGATTACCAAAATATTTGAGCTATATTATAAATATGTATTATTGAATCATTGAGAAAAAATATGAATTCTTGACTAATGAGATGATATGATTGCCTATTACATAAAAGAATGAACATGTATTACAGGTATCTACAGGTATACATAAATCATAAGGCAGATGATTAATTGAAGGTCACTAGGAGATGTCAATGAGATTAATCTTTTATTCTTTATGACTCTTTATTGATTTATACAATGAGTGCATCATCAAAATGATAGGGAGAGGTAAAATAAGGTAACCTTGTGCTATTCCTCTCCCAATTATATTAATATATATTTATATTCCTCTCCCATAGATCTATGTATTATAATAATGCTATATATAGAATTTAAATTGATGAACTCAAATTCAAACTATAAGCTGTTTGTAAGTCGGAACAGGCAATAGTCTAAGGCCCGGTCGCACAGAAGCCAGTTAAATTTTAACCGTGATTAATTCCATGAATCAAAGAAGGCGTTTTTGAAAAGACGGCTTCTCTGATTGGTTCTCGTGGAATTAATCATGGTTGAAATTTAACCGGCTTTTGTGCAACCGGGCCTGAGAATTTGATCATATAAATGACTTGAATCACTTATTTGAATGTATTCTTACAACAATATATTTTGATGAATGGAGATTTTTCTATTTAGTTCTAACCTACAGAAAATGAAGCATTGAAAGCTATTGAATCATAGCTCTCTCAAGGTATACAAAACTTAAAATTCAACCGGCTTTTGTGCAACCGGCAGTAATTCTAGTATGTAAGATGATGATGAAGAATTAACAGCTAAAATCACATCAGATATCGGTATATCTATACCGATATCAGCTACCGTCTATAGAAGGCATTGACAAGACAGAGGATCGGCAACGTTTTTCTCCTATCTTCCTTCACTGCCATTATAACGTGGACCTCACTATAGAGCAGGCATGCAGCCTGCCACTTCCGTATCCGCACAGATTCCTCGTGCTGCTTCATGGCAAGCATCGATCTGTCATGTCGAGAAAAAATGAAGTCGGCTCCTGACAGCCCTAACAAGCCTCCTAGGTCCTGCCCTCTTGGCCAAGATAACACAAACAAGAACAGATAACTCCCCTGTCCAACCCTCGCTCCCGCACCCCTTCGCGTATCCTGTTACTTTTATGCTGGGAGACGGTGGAACTGTATTGAGGGAACTTGTCAAATTTGGGATGGTGTCTCCCTCGATATTGAAGTAATCGATAAGATATTTTTTTTTATAATATTTTTGTGGATATTATATC
Source organism: Nilaparvata lugens (assembly GCF_014356525.2). Taxonomy (NCBI): domain Eukaryota; kingdom Metazoa; phylum Arthropoda; class Insecta; order Hemiptera; family Delphacidae; genus Nilaparvata; species Nilaparvata lugens. The sequence goes on from NC_052505.1 coordinate 90,847,166, forward strand.
GGTCACTTTAAAAATCGGCTTTTATTAATTTATAAATCTGCTATTTATGTAGTTTAACTTCTTATTCCTTTTCGTCTTCTTTTTCCATTTCTATCATCTCTCCTTTCATGTGGAAACATTACAGTAGTACCTTGAGGCTGTGCAAAGGCTAAAAATAAACTTTATACTCGTGATATTTTTCAAAGTTTTTTGATTTGTGCTTATCATCAAGCTATCAAAATGAAGAAGTTTTTTTAGGAAAACTTTTTTTCTGATCATTACTTTTTGAGATATGAGCGCCTAAAGTTTAAATTTTTGGGACAGAACATTTCAAATTCGGTAAGAGATAAATCCATGAGATTTTGAGGATAGATTCTTCATGGTATTTTTGATCTAGAAAAACAAAAATTTTCTGAAAATATCAATTTTTAAGATAGTTATTCAATTTACTAAAAATAACCAAAAATAACTTTTAGTTGAGTTATTTTTGGTAAATTGAATAACTTATCCAAAAATTGGTATTTTTAGAAAATTTTTCTCTTACTAGATCACCAATACCATGAAGAATTCATCCTCAAAATCTCATGGATTTATATCGTATTGAATTTGAAATGTTCTGTCCCAAAATTCAAACTTCAGTTGCTCATAATATGAGCTATTATAGCAAAAAGTAATGATCGGAAAAAAAAAACGTTTCCTACAGATACCCTGAAAAGTGACCATTTTTGCACTGATTGCAGGCTGCAAAGAATCACTTTTCCGCACTAGTGCGCAAAGTGAGTACTTTGCGTACTCCAGATTTGCAGCATGACAACGCAAAATAGTTAGTAGGTTATATGGAGCACCAGTGCAGCAAAATCAAAATTAAGTTGGTAACAGTGAGTGGGCTGCTATAGTGAGCAGAGGTGCAACGAAGCACAACGCGCTAATTATTACATTATATATTATAACCAAGGACAATGACAGCACAGTGCCATCACAGCACACACCACACAGCTGCCCCCCGCCATTCAAACACTACTACATTATTCAGGCAATTTTACCCATAATTACCCACTTTTCATATTCAATGGTAACTGTAGGAAAAATTTAATGTGAAATACGTGCGCAAAGTTCGTTTGCTGCACTCAAGAAACCATTCCGCCCTCGCCTACGGCTCGGGCGTAAACGTTTCTTTCGATGCAGCAAACTGTCACTTTGCGCACTAGTTGCACAAATAACTATTTCCTGAGAAAACTTTTTCGTTTTGATAGCTTGATGATATACAAATCAAAAAACTTGGAAAATATCACGAGTGCAAAATTTATTTTTAGCCTTTGCACATATTCTATCATTTTTCTTGCTCAATATTATTATAGAACTCTTTAGTTTAATATGATTTTACTGCTACTGGTATTTATTTTTAACACTAGAACGTGAGTTGAATTTTGTTTTGTTAAACACATGAATAAAGGAATCTGAGTCTTCTTTTTCTACTTCTGTTTCTCCCTCCTGCGCTCACAGCAAATTTTTTTAATCTTTCTTTCCCCTCTCTTCCACTATTCATTCCTCATCTCCTCTATTCCTATTTCTCTAATGATTCACTGATTCATCAAATTTCATTCAATATTTCTCGTTTTTCTATCTCCAAGTATCAATACGGCATTCTCAACCATAATTCTTCCTTGAGCTATAGTGAGGTACACGTTATTATAGCAGTGGAGAAAGAGGAAAGAAAAACGTTGCAGATTCTCTGTCCTGTCAATGCCTTCTAAAGACGGTAGCTGATACAGGTTTATTGATGGTTCATTCTCGTTCAAAATAATCAATTATATTTTATTAAGCAAGAAATTATATTTTTCAATGAATTTTCATTATTAAGATGAAATATTTTATTAATTCATCATTAATTCTACATTGTTTAGAGACGATCTGGCAACAGAGCAAATCGAGAAAGAGATAGCGCTATCCGCTTTGTTGAACGATAGACAAGAATAGAAATACCATTGCTAATCAAACACTGCCATTATAACGTGGACCTCATTATAGCATTCTCAATCATAATTCTCCAAGAGATTTATTCCTTCAGCTAGAAATATTTTTTTATATAATTATTATTTCTACATTGTTAAAAGACGATCTGGCAACAGAGCAAAGCGAGAAAGAGATAGCGCTGTCAATTTTGTTGAATGATAGACAAGGATAGAAATACCATTCCTAATCAAACTCTGCCATTGTAACGTGGACCTCACTATAGCTCAAGTATTTAACAAGTGATGAAAACCAGAATTATACGGATGAAGTGTGAAGGAGAAAATGAGTCGCCTGCCAATAAGACGTCTGCTCCACTCTGTTCTGAGTTGGTGTGGATTTGGATTGTTCATGGCTAGCCTATGCCTATCCATTGAGCGCTGCAAAGATCCTCTGGCAGTGCAAAATGAGGGGATTTCGCTTCTTTGTTCGGCCTGATATTTTCTCTGTTCAGATGCTGATAATAAACTCTGATCTCCATTGTCTGCTGGCAAGGCTCTCGGTCCAGGGCTTCTGCAAAGCTGGCGGAGAAAGAGCTCAAGACTAGTCTACTCTTGTTTGTTGTTCACTACTGCTGGCACTATCTGCATCTCCTTCTCGTTCCAGTTTGTTGTGCTTCTCTTGATAGAGATCAAGTTATATCCATCATGTCTATTGTATTATAACTTCGGTTTGAACTATTTTCGACGAACCTACAATCTAATTTTCGAATATTAGTTATTAAAACCTAGTTCTCACATGTGGAGTGCTTTCGGATTTTTTAAATACATTTTAAACACTTTCAACAGTGTGAGTACTTTCAACAATGTTGAAAACGGATTTAAAAAAATCTGGAGTGGCGCACTCACTCTCCTTGCCGTTATAAAAATTGAACACCTGACGCTAGTGTTCACGCGCATCTCAAGTCTACTATTCAAAGATATGAGCCAGCTGGTGACAGGACATTAACGCTAATAATAATAATAATAATAATAATAATAATAATAATAATAATATCGAGTGACCTGGCTGGCTCAGGTCTTGTGTCAGAGTTTTCAGGTCGCAGCTGATCAATTTCAGGGCCTCTGACATGACCTAACGACTGCTTTTTAGGCAGCCGGGACCGACGGCTTAACGTGTCCATGCGAAACACGGGAGTGGCCCGAGAAAATATCTTGCCCAGGCCGGGATTTGAACCCGGGCCTCTGAATCGTGAAGCCAGCATCTGATCCACTCGACTACGGCCACTCCTAAACATACAATAAAGCTAAAGACACACGAGGTCTGCTATCCCTTCATAGTGAATGATTTAATTTTCAAGATCACATTTTCTCGAATTTCAAGCTTATTTTCAATTTTTGGTGAAACTGTTACTGAACATTAATTGTAGAGATTTTCATGCTCAATCTTTTCCACTTGGAATTTTTTGTTTAAATTGTATCTGAAGCCTGATAATTGGGAATGTGAAATTAAACTTTGCATAGATGGGGCGGAGCTCCTGGAATTTTTACAGATATGAGACTTATGGCAGTTAATAGAGCTTATCAATGACAATATCAGGTATAAATTTGATCAAAATCGTTGGAGCCGTTTTCGTTAAAATCATTTTAGCCGCCATTTTAGCCACCGTCTTGAATCGCATTTGATCGAAATTGTTCGTGTCGGACCCTTATATTGTAAGTACCTTAAGTTCCAAATTTCAAGTCATTCCGTTGATTAGGAGATGAGATATCGTGTACACAGACGCACATACACTCATACACACACATACAGACCAATACCCAAAAACCACTTTTTTGGACTCAGGGGACCTTGAAACGTATAGAAATTTAGAAATTGGGGTACCTTAATTTTTTTCGGAAAGCAATACTTTCCTTACCTATGGTAATAGGGCAAGGAAAGTGAAATCCGAAAGCGCTCCTCACGTGAGTACTATTATTTAATAACTAATATTCAAAAATTAGTCTGTAGTGTCGTCACAAATAGTTCAAAACGGATTATCAACTTGCAGTTCGTCATGGATAGTGAAGTAGATGAGTACTATAAACTCCTATGAAATTCAATATATCCACGGAATTGAATTGAATTTTATTATTTCAGAAAAAAATACAGATTTACAAAAATCACAATTTATTATTTGAGAATTATTTCACAATCACAATATTTATTATTGCTTCTGTAAACGATTACTGTTCTTTTTATGATAGACCGTTTTCGAATTGATTGAATGAATGAATTTATTGTCAAAAATTACAAATACATATTTGTACAATATCAATTACAAGAGTATACAACACAAACAGACAATACAATACAATTTTAACTTGAGTATAACAATATTATAAATGTAATATTTGGCACTGCCAACATAAGAAACCTTGTGTGTTTACAGTAAGTTGCAGTTCACTCACAAAAATTCCTCTTGAAATTTATTTATTTATTTACAATGCAAATAACACCAATGTAATAACATTGGTAGATAAAATAATAAGGTAGTCTTGTGCTATTTTTCTTCCAAATTTATAGGTGACAAAGTCCAAGATAAGGTTAGAATTCCACGTGTACAATTTTTATAAATGCTCGTTTTTCTTGTGTGGGAAAGAGAGAATCTCAAGCTGGTTTGCCATGTACTGCTGATTGGAAAGGAGAAGGAAACATTGAGTATTCTACTCTGTAGATACATAGATGAATAATTTATTTGTTCACTTCAAAACAATACAAATTAAGATCAAATCAAATACAATATCATTCATTACCAATCAATACAATAGTTCAAAATAATCCAAAATTCTTAGGCATAGCCGAAGCCGTCAGAGTATTCCACTCTATAACTGCAACTAGAAGGCCAATAATATGAAGAATATCAGTACTAAGATTCAACAAAACGATGCGTAAAGCCAAAGAGAGTCTGGAGTACAGATATCAGTTGAAAATTCGTTGTGAATTCAATTCGTTTGTTACAATTGATCCTTTTAATATCGGGGCACCGAGCTTCGCTCTGGAGTACAAAAGCATGAAAGCATAAAAGCATAGTTTATATTTACTTTTTTATTGATAAACAGAACACAATTCTTTAAAATGATTTGGGAAGGACTAAATATGCACAGCCCGAAACTGTTTATTCCCCGGATTTTGATGTATACACTATAAATAGTCCAAAAAGTAGGTTATGTTCCATACACTCAAATTCAGGTTCAATTTCCAGTCCAATCATTTGAAAACAGAAAAGTTTTAATTTAGATTGTTTACAAACCAAATTTAATAGCAAAATAACACTCACTAATCACTTAAAACTGTAAAATAATGATAAACTTTGAAAATTATTATATACTCTAATTTAGAATGATATACCATGTCATGTCAACAAATTAGATCATTTTGATCAAGTAGATTGGAATTTCTAGATAATATTCCTCGTGAGATAAGCTGATTGATCCCATACAGGCAATCACATCTTCTGTTCTCGACAGACCTCGAAATTATCATCAGTTTTTCCAAGGATGAATAATTATTATCCTTTTCATGTCCTTCAGCGAGTTTTTCCCAGGAATGAGACCATGTGCAATCGAATTTTTATATCATAAACCTGGTATGTTCCAAATTTCGTGAAAATTGTTAGAGCCGTTTTCGAGGTCCGTTGGACATACATAATGTGATGAATTTTTTAAATAGACCTCATGAAAAGAGAGAAAAATTGTGATTACCCTTTTAAAATGAAAGAATTTGCTAAAGGAATAGTTAGCGACCGAGCGATAAAGCTTCCTTATCAGTAACTGTATATCAGATAAGAGTACCATTCTGTACTGCATATTTTCTAGAGAATTATTCAAATAACATTATAATTATTCTGCAAATAAAGCATGAACCATTTATGAATTACTCATTGAATTTTGAGGTTACACTTTGTTTACTATTAATCAGATGTTTTTGAAGCAGCTCAAACACAGCTGACTGATTCAACATATTGTAAAATGTCATGCCAGAATTCATGCAAGCTATAATATTATTTCTAAAAAAGTAAAAACTATCAATAAAGGACCAAGAATTTCGAATAAAAAAAAAATGTACGTATTATTGTTGAAATTATTTATTACTTAAGAAATTATATTATAATGTCAAGTATTATTGTAACTAACTAGGTCATAGCATGAACATCATATTATTGACAAGAGCAGCAGAAATTAATTATAACAGTCTCAGACATAATAAGAATCGTATAAGAATATTAAATTATTAATTATTGTTTCAACTGAACCACATGGTGATTGAATCTCTTTGGCAAGTCTAAGCCAATCATGTTGCATAGAAACAGCACCAAAAAGGTGATCGTTTGAAAACAACATATGTTAATCTGTTATCAGACAACAAGCCTGCCTTATCACATATGCTAGCGCATGTACATTGTATAAGAGGAACTATGTCTAGAAGATTAAGTAGTTTTAAGAATTATACAAATTGAATTATTATCGTAATTAAAGGAATTATATTCTATTGCTTGCCACTGACGTCATGTCTACGTCATAATCGTTCTACCAATGGCAAATTTTCATGCAAATTTATTACACCGAGATTCTCAGAAAAAAGATTCTAGCCAAGAAGCTGAGAAAAAGACTTCACTTCCCTTTTGAAATCCTCACCGTTCAGACCTCGTTAAAGTTACCAAGACCTATTTGTAAAATTTTCGTTCGATTTTATATGTTTTATTTGTGAGTCAATATTTTAGGCTAATCTATTTGTTATTCGTAAATCTATTTTTCATCAATTGATAAATCAAAAGTTTAAAGTTAAATTATCCCTAAATTGATTTGGTGAAGGAGATATTAAATTAAAATTCCCCACGTGCTGAGACCGAAGCCTGGACTGCCGCCGATCAAACGAATTTGATCTAAAGAAGAAAACCACGACCGCCAAGAAGTTTCACGTGAGTTATAAGTTTAAAGGGGCCCCAATCTACGCTTCGAAAATATTACAGTGCAGAAAATATAATTTTTTTCTTCGTTAAATTATTGGCCACGCCGACAAGCGCTTATTAGTCATTAAGAGCCTAGAATTTATTCAATATAGAATTTATAAGAACTTGTAGTTGATTGACTATCCTCCGCTGCCAGAACCACGACCCCGAGCTTTTTAACATATTTTATAATTTATTTTCACTATTTTTCCACAAACTTTTAAATTTTATCAGTTGTAAAATTCTGTTGAATCATGCATGGTGTCATGCAAGTACAAGAAAATTGTTAATCATTTTTGTTAATGTTAAACCACTTTCAATCTGTAAATCAAATTCTGAATCTGCACTGTGTGATCATATATTTTATTATAATATATTTCAATTTTGTTAATTCGTCGTCTGAGTTCGATTATTTCTTAAGCCTGTCAATTATTGTGTCTTATACGTTCTATATTATCAAGAACCGATCGAATACGATCATTGAAATAATTGAAGTAAGCTGGATATTGGAACAGGTCTAAGTGGATGTAGTGAGTGGGGTCAGATCGGGATTATTTATTCTCTGTCCTTACCTGCTCATATATCAGCTTTTATCTGTTACCAACCTCGACTTAGGAGCGAATACATCAATTGTGGAGCAGATGCAGCCGGAGATCATATAATTTCCTACAATAGAGCTTAAAGCCCGACAAGACTCTGTTCTCGAAATATATTCCGAACGATATCTGGTCCTTGTACCCTATCTTAATCTTCGGAACTTATTAGAGACGCAGTCCCGTAAATTATCTACATCGGGATTTTTGCTCGACCTGTATGATTTTGTATGCTCTTTCATCACAGGTAATAATTTTAAGGTATCCGTATTCAGTGTAGCGACCGCTACACTACTTATAAAAATGTCATCATCATACAATCTGTCATAAAAAGAATCAAGGGTGTGCGAGTGTTTAGGCCTCCCGCGATTCCGACAATTGTATTGAATCTTGTAGTGAATCAATCAGTCTGGTGTACACTTAGCGTCCACGCACGCAGTTACAAAATTTATAACCTCGACACTGGTGACTCAGTGCAAGATTCACTATACGTATGTGAGGCGTGTAAAAAAAACCCGCTTTACACAATTTGCCGACCCAACGTGAAGCATTTAAATACAGCACTACATGATTTGGCCAGTAACGTGGGACTATTTACATTCCACATCTGATTCTTTATACGTGTATCGTTCTATCCTTGAAGGTGAGAGTGACTCCCCCAGGAAAAGCTTTACAATAAATACATAAATAATTAAAAAAATAAATACATACAGAAATTGCTTGCTTAATATAAGAGGATATCTAGGAGAGAATAGTATCGGTGGAAAATGAATAAATGCATAAAAGATTGAGGAAATTTTGGAAAAGTGCTGAGTAATATGAGAATAGAGTATAATGCTTATGAGAATGGTTTGATGTTATCGATTACATTCTTAATTTTCCATCATACAGCAGCCTCTCTTTCAGCAGAGAACAGTCACGATCTTCTCTCTCTCCTTCTTGCGTCAATCGATCTCTTTTTCTACCTCTTTCGAGATAACGAGGATGATTATCAGCAAGCCCCAACATCAATGCAAAACTTAATCATTCCAAATGGATAATGCGAAGCCTGTCATCAAGGCACGCTGATGAGAGCTGTATAATTTTCTTGATGAGTTCCATTTCAAGGAGAGAATTTAATTATTTAGAACTTCTTTGTCGAGGTTCTAGAAGCAGTCTACTTTGTTGGACTTCAATGAATTGAGAACTCCCATCCACCTGACAAGACTCCATTACATATTTCTACTCTTGGCCAGTCTCATTACTTGCTTGCTTCTCTTTTGAAATGAACGCGAAGCCAGGGATGCATTTCTCTTATGCTAGAACGAAACTCCACTATTTGCATCTATTTTCCCATCCATAATATCTGGTACAAAGCTATATTTCTGCTCGGATCTCAATCCCACTGTCTTCCAACCATCCACTGCATTAGTAACATATTTCTCCAGCCCTATATTCTGCTATGAAACTATGCTTTTTCACAAATAGTAGAGTAAGAGGAAAGTTACACCTTTTTAGCATTATATCCGCCGCTGAAAAACTGTACGGATATTTTTTATTCAATATTATTGGAATTATTGAGCATTCGAGTGTTTTTCCGGATTTCTAACAACATTACCTAATTCAAAATTATTACTTGTAAATTATTTCAAGTGAGTTTGTTTTTCTGGCTATAAATTTTGTAAAATTACGCATACATTTCTCTATTAATGGTGAATCGAGTGTAATATTTTCTAGTTTTTCAACCGTCAAAATTTTAAATTCTTAGTTTTTGTTGTTTTTAAGTGAAAATGGACTAAATTTCAGAAGAGTGAAATCATACCCATATTTCGAACTTTCAAATTTAATTCCATTTTTGGGAGAGAAATAGTAGAAGAAGTATCCTTAGTTCTTCTCTCCCGGTCAGTCTTCTTTTGTAAAAATAATAAATGAGTGAATGAGTAAATTTTCTAGGAGTATTCTCGGACCAGATATGTGGAGTGCATGACATACATATAATCTTTTGTACTCCATTACCAATAGGAAAACGAAAAAGCATATATATCAAGCATCTATAATAAATTCTCAATCTATGAATTGTTATGAATAATAGATTTGATTTTGAATTCCAACCTATTTATAATTTGAATACGTCAAATGATTGAATAATTTAGTGTGATGTTAAATTAGATTAGATTAGATTGGATCAGATTATATTAAATTAGAGATCATGAATGTTAAAATTTGTAAAAATACGTCTGAATTAATTAAGAAAGTTTGCCAAGTCAATCCCATCCTCGATATTACCATAGAGAAACAATGACATAAGTAGATATCCCATGGTATAGGGCGTTTCTGTCGCTACTTCTACTGTTATCTCAAGCCGATAGTCTACGTAGTTCTTTCCTGTGAAGCTGTGTGACACTGGTAGTCTCTCATATTGTGCCGTTCATACACTCTTACCCCAACAAAACAGTAAAAATCGGCAATAACCATCAGTATTCGGCTTGAGATAACAGTAAAAGTTGCGATATAAACGCCCTATACCATGGGATATCTACTTACTATTGTTTCTCTATGATATTACTTAGCAGGCTATCAATTATCGTTAGTTAATGTAAATTTGTACAGTGGGATGCATTGTGTGGGTGTATTGACTATATCGTTACTCCATCAAATCAGGAAATCGTAATCAATTTACTTGAGGAATGAACGATACATGAGAAATTCATGGAATACCTGATAGGAGCATTGTAATAATGGCATTACTCACAAGGAAGACTGCAATACACTCTCGTTACTGAATCAATATGCATGTTGTGACTGCATACATAGTGTATTCGATATTATCCAGGGAATGAGCTCAACCTAATTTGAATCAAAGCTTCAATTATGAATTCCTCTTATGAATTAGTACCACCATATCATAGAGTGAATCTATTTAAATACAGATATCGTGCATAGTTGTTATGACTTAATTCATAATAGACATTATTGCTGTTCGAATTAATTTCAATGTGGGAGTGAAATAGAGTGATTGGGGACAATAGCTGTTGTTAAAGCATACAATTTTGAAGCTTATTTAGTTTGAGAACACTGTCTAGAATTTAACATAATATGGAACATACCCATCGATAATTAGTAGGTAGGCTAGCCTATGAACTTTCCAAATCTCAGATAAACTAGCTGATTAGATTAGATTAGATTTCTTTACTTAGGTATGTTACAATATTTACTGGCTTATACACTAATTCACATTAAATGACGGTAATGCTAATTATTCAACGAATTTTACAAAGTATAAACAATTAATCAATGAGAATAAAGATTGAATGCAATTAGAATAACTATATAATATAATATTATTGTGATGTAACTTCATAAATCGGCGGTGTGTCAACAAGTAATTGTCGATTCTCTAAGAGGGATATGAAATAATATCCTTCCCATCAACACACTACCGGGTTGTGATGGAATAGAGCTGTTGGGAATTATAACTCGAAGTAATGTTTAAATAAGAAACTCCACTTAATAAGTTAAGAACTAGTTGATTCGAATCTTAATACTATGGGATGAATGAATGAGATGAATGATATTAGAATGAGTAATAGTGAATACAATATGCATAAATAATTAAAATTAGATAAATGGAACAAACGTTATAGGGTGGGATTTAATTGAAATTTTAGAAATTGATTGAGTAACATTGATGATATACAATACTAAAGAACAAAACATTTCAAGATGAGATGATGAATATGTATTATGTAAAATGGAGGTGGGATGTGGAAAATGGATGAATGAATGGAATGAAGAATGGAAAGGAAGGGAAATTAGAATATTCGTCATGCAGTGCTCTAGGGTTGGACAGACACAGTCATTTTCTTTATAAGATATTTTTTCAAAGCCCGCTCGGCTCTCAATGCATCTAATAGAGATGGGAAGTTTATTCCATTCACGACAAGCACTGACAAGGAACGATTTGTAATAGATAGTAGTAGTTCGGTGATTAGGTATCCTGATTGATTGATTGAGTACTTTCTTTATGTAGATTACAATATATACTGGCTTTTACACTTATATACAATAGCTTACAATGCAGCAAAATTATAGATAAATTTACATAATATAGACTAAGAAAATAATTATTGAACTGCATATGATATGAAAAAAGCAATTGGTAATAGCTATAGATAATATTGTTATGCATCTACATAAATTGGCGGAGCTTTGGACATATCAATGTCCATTCTTTGGAAAGAATATTCAAAATATCCTTCCCACTAACTCTCTACCAAAACGTTAATTTCATTAATTCAACTAAGGATTTATTTATAAATGACAATATTGTAAAATTTTTAAGTAATATGAAGATTTGAGAGAAAAAAAACGAAAATTGATAAAGTAAAATAATTATACAGGTAAATAAGATCAAATCATCGATTAATAAAATGGAGTAGGCTGAAAGTAGATCAGGGATCAACTTTCAATAATATACAGCAGTATGCAGTGGATAATTAAAATAACATGAGTTTATACAGAGTGGGTGAAAAGTCCGAGAACGGCTCAACATCTCACACACAAAGGTAACTCGACGGTGGGTGCGATTGGGGATCCCACTCAAATTGAAAAAACCACTCCTCAAAGACTTCAAAAATCTCCTGATAGGAGATTGATTGATTAATTTTTATTTGTAGGTTGAACTCGTTAGTGCTAGGTAGTTTATTTGTAATGCTTGTCTAGGATAGGCACATCTTAGACAGGAATAGATAACTTGAGATCATTAGGAGATTGTCTCTGAAATCTATAATATGATTGATTTGGAAAAATAGTTCATGAAATTTTATCTATATTTGTTGATATGAATGAATGCTTTACAATTTCATCCATTGAAGTAATTTCATCCATGAAATAATTTACGAACCAATTTAATCATGATTCTAATCTTTGGATATATATCGAAACAAATCGCTAGAGACTCATTCAAATGTTTTTGTAACCACATAACGGTCACCCTGTATTCTCTTAAAACATGTTTTTAAAATTGGATTAGAATTCACTCGATTCATTGGAATTGTCTCATGTGATAATCTGGTAATGCAAAATTCAAATGTGATTGAATTAGTGAGTATGTGATAACATTCATTTCAATAACATAATCTTTTTTCTAGTAAATTTTAGAGATTGTGCATTCATAACCTTCCATGACCGCTTTACAATTAATGGTGTTTTTTCTCTAGTTATCGTGGTTTAAACAGTGAACCGTAGTCTCCTTCTTCATTGATGATACTATTCAAATGCTTCAAAAGAATTCTTTAATGTTGTTTTCCATCACAAACTGCTTATTAATAAATTACTTTTTGCTTTTAAAAAAACGTCTAGCAGTCAGATTTTTTCCAAGGAATGAATTATTCACTCACTGTGACAACGAGATCTTTCGGCAGGTCCACCATCTTCCTGATTGTACTCATAGACAAGTAGAAGAATAGGATGGCAGTTTTTAGTGTGCTGTTGGTGTCTATTGGTGACTATTAGGTTTGTTATGGTTGAGAAGGTAATTAAAGAGGATTCGAAAGATTGTAATTAACATGTAACTGATCTTGAAGGTAATTTGCATTATGTGTATTGAGAAATGCTCATTTGGGAGGGTTTTTTAATCCAAAGAGCATGATTAAATCCTTCCATAGATGGGTTGATGAAAATATTATCATTGAAGGAGAGATAGCGCCCAAACGAGTTTCTACTTTGAGAAATATTCTATTTATCTGGCTTTCATCAACACATGAGACCCAGAAAAACTCATATGAGGATAATATTTTATGAGAAATAAAGTATATTCACTGAAAATGGAATGAAAAGAGAGCGCTAAACGTGGGAAGCAAGTCGCTCTGAAACAGGAAGGCTGATTGCGGCGACGGGATTCGAGAAACAGACGGTACGACCAGAAAAAGAAGGGGAAATTGAAAAAGTTGCTTGTAAGCAAACGCGAAACCACAACGAGCAATAAGAAGGAAGCCTGAAATATTCTTGGCTTGAAAAATGGCAGCGCCACTGCTACGCTCTCACTCCACTTTTTAACACCTACTAACTTTATGGCAAAGATGAAAGTGAGTTAGAAGCTCTTCAAAAATTTTCTCAAGGCAAAACTTCCTTGAACACCACAAGCCACAGTCGTTTCTACTCAATGATACTCGTACTGTCGTTACTCTGGTTATTAGCAAATGGAAATCGATGAATAAATAAAGTATATGAGCTCCATAAAGAATATTGATTGAGTTTCGTATGCCACATATTCACTTACAAGCTTAGAGACATTTGGAAAACCTTGTTGAAATTGAAAAGGTTAGGACATTGATATGGAGAAACACCACAACATTTCTCCCTATACAATTAGTTGAAATCATGATAGAGTTTGGTTTTATAAATTTGTAAGCTAATCAGTTTGGATGTGAAGATTGATTCGTATGATGTAGTTGAGTGGAACTATTTGGAATGACCCACTTAGAATAATTACAGTTGTGGTAGAAGGAATTTGGTTCTATAAATTTTGAAATTTATTAGTTCAATTGTGAAGCTTGATATATGTGATCTTGTTGTAAAACCATACAGACTCACTTATTCAAACTCATTTACAGACACATTATTCAGACTCACATTATATGCTCACATTTTATAATGACCTCGTCTTCTTAAAGCTCAATCGTTTGATTGGTTGGCAGCCTTTCATCTGAATCTGTCCACTGCTACTCTCTTCCATTGTACATAGCTCATAGCACCCAGATCCTTCGACATTTGTCTTAAATAATGTAGCCGGGGTCTTCCACGACCCCTTTGTCCATCAACTGTACCTTCCAGAATACTTGACGTGAATGCGTCGTGTCTTATTATGTGTCCAATCCAATAATGTCGTCTGGCATTGAGAAAATTCAGAAGAGATCTCTTTTCCACCGCCCTCTGAAATGACCTAGTTGAAATAATATTTCAGAGTTGTGAAAAGAAGAGTTTGGTTCTATAAATTTTGATGTTCATAAGTTCAATTGTGAATCTTATTTCTTATGATCTGGTTGTAGAAGCATTTGCAAATACCTATTTGAATTACAAAAGTAGAAGGAGGGGTTTGGTTCTATATAGAATTTGGAGGTGATCAGTTTAATATACTGTATTGTCAAGCTATACAGTTGACTGTAGTATGATGTAATCGATCAGGGACCATAGGTATTTACAGATGGAATTAAATAGAGAATGCATTTATTCAAATGCTAACTAATATATAATTATTATTGAAAGAAAATCCTAAATAAATGCTGCAAATCACCCCGAAGACCTGCAGTAGCAGAGGTCTTCGGGGTGATTTGCAGCATTTATTTAGGATTTTCGTTCAATAATAATTATACCATAGGTATTAGAATCAATCCTTGTGAAGTAAGTTTTGTTCATGAAGGTTCATTTTTATACTCAAGCATTTGTTGTTGAAGTCAAAATAAGAGACAAGAGTTTGAAATTAGTAGCTTTGTGTTAGCTGTGTAGTGTTGTGAACAGTTTTGTCGACGCTATGATGTATTTCTGGTAATTCGGAACCCAGTTTTTTTAAAACTGTACCGTTTAACGGTCAAATCGGGGGATTAAATTCTCTCCAATTGGACTAATGAGATGTTTGTTGAAACAGTTTGGGCAAATTTTATTATGTTTGACAAACAAAGTTCGACCATGGCCAGTGTGGACGCGCCACCAAACAAAATATTTGTAAGTAAGGAGAACAGGTTTTATGTTTTACAGCTGTCAACACTAAAAATGTTTGGAAAAACAGTAATTTTTTGTTTGACAAATAATGATTGTCAAAACTTTTTAAAATGTTTGTCCCTGAGCTCCTCAACAAACATGTTTGCCGAACATGTATGTCGAACAGTGTGGACACGACTTAATGTACACTTGTTATCAAGTACCGTACCTATAGCGAAAGAGAAGTCAAGGTATCTTTATTTCCAATAAGAATTGCTGGAAGAGGCCAAGTGTAAGTTGCTGGATTCATTGAACATTCATTTATTCAAAGTAGTTGTCACTATTCCTTATTGTGAAGCAAATATCTCTCACTCTTTCTTCAACTCTCACTTTCTTAGACCCATCGGTTTTGATTAATCATAAAACGAAGAATTTTGAATGAGAATTCATGAGTAGTTGTCACTATTCCTTATTGTGAAGCAATATCTCTCACTCTTTCTTCAACTCTCACTTTCTTAGACCCATCGGTTTGATTAATCATAAAACGAAGAATTTTGAATGAGAATTCATGAGTAGTTGTCACTATTCCTTATTGTGAAGCAAATATCTCTCTCTCTTTCTTCAACTCTCACTTTCTTAGACCCATCGGTTTTGATTAATCATAAAACGAAGAATTTTGAATGAGAATTCATGAGTCAACATGGATAGGTTGTTCTACATACATAAGAGACCTTGATAGTTACCCAAATAATCCAAGAAAACTCTGTGTTCCATTATATGTTCGTTCACGTTCATGTGAGTGTGGCCATACAAAAATCCCGAATAGATTAAGGAATTTGTTGCTTGAATTTGTAGCACGATTTTTCTCTTCCGAATTGGGACAAGAAAATATGAGAGGGAGAGTTAAAATATGAAAACAAAAGGCTCGGAGGTAGCAGTGGAAGCAACTGAGGCCTGTACGTGACAGTAATTCAGTATGAACACAGCCACTGCTATTTGTCAGCATTATGAGACTTGCGAAAGGCGGCTGGCACAACAGAATAAGTGCAACGGGATGAAGGGCCTCAACTGAAGGGGATAAGACGAGACAGAAAGCCTCTCCCTCACTCACTCTGCCTCACTCTCCTGCCTAAAGTAGTCGGATCTTCTAGCAAAACTGTTCGGCGAAATTCGATTTTTGCGCTCGCAAACAACGGATCAAGAATGAAATGACTGGATTTGGAGGAGCCGCTCGAAATTATATTGCACCACGCACTCACATGTTGGTAAGCTAGGCTTTCCTTAGCAGCTGGAGACTCAACCACTACTTAGAAAATTCAGGGTACAAATACAGAAGAATCCGTCATACAATTTCCATTATCTACAGACGCAGAGTCGACATTTCATTTTTGGTGGATGATGCCATGAAAATTACTACTAGAAAGGTGTGGATATAGTGTCTGAGTTTATTTATCAATGTAGTAATGTAACTAACATCTTCTTCTTCATGATCATGTAACTCTGTTCAACATTGTTCACCATCAAGAGCCGGTTTCCGAGCTCGGGATTTCTCTAAGTTCTAGACTTTAAACAGCTGAAGTCAGAAAATTGGCTCTCCGAAACGGGGCGTAGTCGCAGTTTTTATGACAATAATTATTTTCACATTTCTATAATTAGAAAAGTTTTTCCTTGACGAAATTAAACATTCCTGAATTATTCAAAATAGCTGAAACTTAAGGCTACATTATTTTCTCTTTATTTCAATTTGTGTTCAGTTCTCTAGTTTTTCGAAATTTAAATTAAACGTGACTTTGACTATGACTATGACTACGCCCCGTTTCAGAAAGCCAATTTTCTGACTCCAGCTGTTTAAAGTATAGAACTTAGCTAAATCCCTAGCTCGGAAACAGGCCTTAAATGTACTATCATATTATAATAAGCGAGCAATATCTGTGTATATTTTTATATTTGGTTATTTATTTATGTTCAACGGATCTCGAAAACGGCTCTAACGATTTTTGCGAAATTTGGATGAAGGTGTAGGTGTGTGATATAAACATTCGGTTGAACTAGGTCTCATCCTTGGGAAAACTTGCTGAACGACATTAAAAGTATAATTCATCCTTGGCTGAAACAGCTGAGTTT
Organism: Nilaparvata lugens; assembly: GCF_014356525.2. NCBI lineage: Eukaryota > Metazoa > Arthropoda > Insecta > Hemiptera > Delphacidae > Nilaparvata > Nilaparvata lugens. The sequence goes on from NC_052505.1 coordinate 90,864,479, forward strand.
CTCGTCGTCTGTGGATAGTAAAAAGTGAGCGAGTGATTCTGTGAAAAATCAAAATATCGCATCCCCGAAATTCATAAGCTGACGTACAGCCAGGTAAAATATAAACACGATCATTTGAGAGAATTGTGTTCTGTTTATCAATAAATAAAAATAACGAGCGAAGCTCGGTGCCCCGATACTATGAATTGATAGAAACATGAATTGTAATAAATCTACAGTACACTCGAGTATTTTTCTTACTTATTACTCAAATATATTGATAAATATTACCTGGATTGTCAGTTGCAGAGAGTTTTCAGGCTTGTTTTCTTGTGTTTTTGAAGAGAGATATCACATCCAATAAATATGTAAATATGTAGCTATCCGTGATGAACGAATGGAGCTTGACATTTTTACAACAGTACATATCATATATGTCTTTCTAGAAAAGTGGGATGCAACTTTTGATAGTGAGTGACATCAAATTGAACTCCATCAACCTTAATGAAAAATGATTTATTCCTAAATCTGGAAAAGCTTTTCATAATATCACAGAGTTTGATTGGCATTGAGATTGACGTTGAAGCTTGTATTGCTTTTATTGTTTTATTGTACCCTCTTCCACACACAGGCTTTGCCTTTGTGAAGAGTTTTCATGGAGTTCTTTAGAACATAATGTTGTATTTTCTGGAGCTACGATATAATAGCAACTATTAGTTATAATGATTAATTTGTTAGTTCAACTGTAAGTTTTATTTATGATTGTTTGGTTGCAGAAGATGTAACGTTGTTGTATAATATGAATATTTGTACCCTGAAATCATGATAATAAAAACCAATTTGATTCAATTTCATTTGATTTGATTTGTTGAATGGAGTGTCACTCACAGCAAAAAAATACATGTATAAACTCATGTGTATCATGTTTATTTTCGACAAAAAAGTGCTGAATGATGTTATCAAATCATTACTTCTTTCCTTCATTTTGTTTTTTGACCACTTCAAACAACCTTTAAAATTCAATTCTTTATTGCCAAAATTTAACAACGTAGCATATCACAATAAATAAAATCAACTGCCCATATCTAAAAAACTAATAACTGTTACCACCAGCAAAAGAAAAGTCTTTGACCGCTGGTGGAAGTCCGATTCAAAAATAAAATCTAAAAATAACACGATACAAAATCAAGTTGATGACAAGAAAAACTATTTCATATCACAGCAAAAAACAAAAGAGTGATAACAAAATTGAGAGAGAAAAAACAAAAAAAGATTTTCAAATAGGAAAAACTAAAATAAAACAGAGATAAAATAAAAAATATGACTACTATTCAGGTCTCAGGAATTACAGAAAATAAAATATAAAATTGAATTAAGATTTCAGTTGTTGATTTTATCATCTTTATTATTATAGTACCAGGTAACCCGTGCTCCGCTTAAGTCTAATTGAGAACTTGACTTACTAAAATCTTGAAGAAGTTAATATAGGCCTATAACCATCCTCGGTAGATTGACAATCTATATGCAAAACTTCAAGTAAATCTGTTCACCAAACGTGATGATGCGTCATTTGTGATCTTCCTATCACATACGTGTATAAGCCAATTCTTTCCTTCATTATATTATAGAATATCTGAAAAAATTAGGAAGAAGAGAAGTTTTGACCTTGTCTATTCATCTGAATTGAATGCATTGAATGATGTGCAGTTGAATATTGAGAATATATTAACTGGAAAATTGAAAGAATTAATAAATCACTAAAGGTGCGAACAGAATGAGTAAAATAATCGCGGTGAAGATTTCGGTTTCGATCCATACCATCAATACCATTTATTTATTTATTTAATTATTCAGAATTAAACAACTCACAGAAAAGTACCACAGGCTTTCACCCAAAACTGTTCCATTTCTAATTTATACAACAGTCCAAATGTAGCTAGGTTAAGTGTCACTTCAACATTCTCCAGTTACACACTCAATTTACAAACTCAAAACACTAAAAATTCATTAGCTGTTACCAGTAGCTGTTGATGGTGAAAACATTTGAATGTCATCCTAGTGAACGGAAATCAAGACGTAGCAGTACAGTTCATACCCATGATTTACTTTGTGTTTGTGTTAAGGAGCGTACAGACGTATGCGCCACAAACACATGCATTTCACTTTTCATCAGCTGATGAAAAGTGAAATCGCATGTTTGTGGCGCATAAGTTTGTACGCACCTTTTCATGAATCGATCCCGATCATGACTTACACTGGAAGCTGCTGGATATCGATTCTGTTTAATCAATCAATCAAATCATTTATTGTCACACAATACTCATGCCCTATTTTCGTACCCTCATGCCCGGTTTCACTAAGCTTGGTCAATACATTTGAACATTGTAAAATCGGGTTCGCTTTATAATAAAGGACTAGAATTATCGATATAAGCTATCACCTCAAAAATCATATATTCAGTGCACTCTTAAAAAATCTTTGCCTGAGCTTGAAAATATAGGCTATAAGTGTATGGATTTATGGTCATTCAAATAATCTCTGTCAAGACATTTCTGAAAATATGTAGAACTACACTTATTACACTAATGCTCCACTGAAATATATGCAACGAATTCCACATATATCGTCAATATCTCATCCACCTTGATAACTGTAGAATATTAGAAATAAATAAGTCTCAAAGATTAATACTCAACGTGTGTAATCTCTATTAAAACATGTAGGATCGAGTGAATTCCAATCAACAAACTATTAATATTATAACTGATTTATGTCATCTGTTTTGCATAACATCTGGTTTCTGGTATACTACATCTTCCCCCTTTCTTCTTAAGTTCAATCTGCATATCGCAGTTGATCTGCGTGGCATCTTCTCATCGTTTCCTCAACATTCACTAGGTATGAGTATGGTCCATTTACTTTAACGATTTTTCCTTTTTTGTAGCCTTTGCCTGATCTGTCTAGTACCCATACGCCATCGCCCTCTCCGAACACCTTTGCGTTGACTCTCGGCTTGCTGTTCCCTTGTCTAACTAACTCTTCGTCTACTCTGTCGTTAACATCTGGTAGTAATAGATCTATTTTGCAGCGTAACTCGCGACCGAACATCATAAAAGCAGGTGTTTTTCCCGTTGCTCTCTTTGGGGATGTTGTATGAGCGAATAAAAATTTATTTAGTTTTTCTTGTAAGGTGCCAGTACTTCCTTTTGAAATTCCCATACGTTCTTTGAACGTTCGTACTAAATTTATTTAGTTTTTCTTGTAAGGTGCCAGTACTTCCTTTTGAAATTCCCATACGTTCTTTGAACGTTCGTACACAACGCTCCGCCAATCCATTGCTTTTTGTGTGATATGGGGTGATACGTGCATGTTTTATGTTCAGTTCTTTGCAGAAATTTTGGAATTTATACGAAGTCAGTTGAGGACCGTTGTCACTTACAATTATTCTCGGGTAGCCAAATTTAGAAAATAGATCTTGTAATATATTGATCGTGGATTTTGTTGTGGTTGTTGACATGGGTATTACTTCGAGCCATTTCGATCTAGCATCTACAACGACTAACCACATTTTCCCTAAAAATGGTCCTGCGAAATCTATGTGGATTCTAGACCACACTTCTGTTGGAAGAGTCCATTAGAAAAGTGGCATCTCAACATCTCTGTTTCTGTTTTCTTGACATGCGGTGCAGTGTTTTACATGTTGCTCTAAATCTTTGTCCAGTCCAGGCCACCATACTTGGAATAGTGTTTTTCCTTTCATTGCTACAATTCCTGGATGACCTTCATGAAAAATTTGTAGTACTTTTGTTCTTAATCTGTGGGTATGACTAAACGACCCGACCAGAGGAGTATGCCATTTTCAAATGATAGTTCTTCTCGTTTATTGTAATATGGTAGTAGTTCTTTGTTTACATTTGTATCTGTTGTCCTACCGACTGCGCCATGTAGAATATTTGAAATAAATAAGTCTCAAAGATTAATACTCAACGTGTGTAATCTCTATTAAAACATGTAGGATCGAGTGAATTCTAATCAACAAACTATTAAATATTATAACTGATTTATGTCATCTGTTTTGCATAACATCTGGTTTCTGGTATACTACAATAACATTTTCTATATGCATTCGCCACTACACCCATTAAATCTGGCATTGTTAGTCCGTGTATTAGCCATGTATGGAATAACTCGGCCAACAAAATCTTGGATGCGTGGTGTTGGTGCTGCCGACTGGTGTAAACCTAATTATAATGACGGCGGGGCGGACCGTGCCGTGCCGTCTCTGGCCTCAGTTTACCCAGCGACGGCGGCACACGTTAAACAGAGAATAGGTTTCCGTTTGAGAACACTTGCCAAATAGTTGGGCAAACAGATTGTACCTTAACAGTATGCATACACTCACACACAAACGTGTGCGCTAGCAAAATATACACTCACACACGTACGTGATCGCTAGCAAAGGTTCTCACGCCTCCAAGTTCAGAGGTTGGCGGACGTCCAGAAGTTTTGTCTTGGTTGACTTTTTTGTCACGCCTTGCCTGTGTTTGTGTTCATAGCCTCACTAAACGGCCGGACTAATTCGCCAGACACAATATGGATGCCAACATCACATTTCCAACATGCTCAAATTACCCATTAATTTTCCTTGTGCAGTCTACATTATTCACCCACCAGTTTCACTTACAGTAGTTGTTTCACAAGTGGGTTGTTTTTGGGAGTTGGGATGCAAGTCCTCTATTGGGAGATTGGACTTCACACCAACTGACATATTTTTACTGCAACATTCCTGTAAAGTGTGAACAATCAAACTGTTCTTACTGATTCGATATTGTCCTTAGAGACAATTATTTCAATATTCGAATATTTCGTATTCTGAGAAAAATGTAAAACCAGCTCAATGTCATAAATATTCTGTTTGTACCTTACATTTTTACTCTTTTTCTCATGAAATCCATTGGAATTATAATAGATAACTTCAGCTCGATCTAATAAGATTGGCTTTCCTCATTTGATTTTATTTCATCCAACTACTCTTTGAAATAGCCTCAAGTAAGCAAACTTCATAGTTGTTTGGGAAATAATAATGTTTAAAGTCAAAAGCAAGAAATGTCTTATATATAGCGAACAGCTTTTTATGTTAACATAATTATGGGGGGCTGAATACCAAATGCAAAACTTGCACAACCAAAGATGACGTACAACATATGTGTAGCAACATACTAGCTACATTTGGACTGTTGTATAAATTAGAATTGGAACCGTTTTGGAGTATATGCCTGTGGTACTTTTCTGTAAGTTGTGTGATTCTGAATGATTTAATAAATAAATAGATATAAAATGAAATAAAATTATTGCTTTCGAGAAGCTGCTCTATAGAACCACTAGCCTATTCACGTATTAGGGTATGAACACATTGGGTGCGTTTATGAGCAAGTACAAGTCAGATCATGCATGAGCCGAAAATCAAAATCTGGAAAGAGCCATTAAAACACGTTGTGACTTGTCTGTAGCTGCTCACACTGATCGCAACCAGTAAGTGCACGCGTTCAGTGTGAACGCTCATATTGCTCTTTCCAGATTTTGTTTCTCATCTACGCGTTTGGTCATGTACGACGACGTCTTGTGTGCACTTGCACAAGTACGCATCCAATGTGATCATAATCTTAAGTTAGTGTTTTCAACAATCATGAAATTTATACTCTGTTAATTCATCTTGTGAATATGTATATATGCTACTCGTAATTTATCTTATTGTATCATGACATAATATCGGGGCACCGAGCTTCGCTCGTTATTTATTTATTGATAAACATGACACAATTGTAGTATCATATCAACCTTCAAAATTCTAAATCTTCAAATCATCATTCCTGGACAAAAATCAAGTGACGAAAGAGTGTGTGATTACATAACCTCAACCTTTGGACAGCATTAACTTTTTATCAAAATTTTTGGAGAGAAATAGTACAGGCTCAGCTTTATGAATGTAGTATTTTGTACAATAGATGAATAATAATTCTTTAAAATGATTGGGGAAGGACTAACAGGCACAGCCCAAAACTGTTTCTTCCCCGAATTTTGATTCATACACTATAAATAGTCCAAAAAGTAAGTTATGTTCCATACACTTGAATTCAGGTCCAATTTTCAGTCCAAACATTTGAAATCAGAAAAGTTCTAATTTAGATTGTTTACAAACCAAATTGAATAACAAAATAACACTCACGAATCAATTAAAACTGTAAAATAATGATAAACTTTGAAATTTATGATATACTCTAATTAAGAATGATATACTATGTCATGTCAACAAATCAGATTATTTTGATCAAGTCGATTAAAATATTTCTAGATAATATTTCTCGTGAGATGAGCTGATTGATTTAACAGCTGAACATAATTCTGTCTCTCTTCCACACAGGCACTCACATCTTCTGTTATCGACAGACGACGAAATTATCATCTGTTTTTCCAAGGATGAATAATTATTATCCTTTTCATGTCTTCCAGCGAGTTTTCCCAAGGATGAGACCTAGTTCAATCAAATTTTCATATCTTAAACCTACTATATTCCAGAATTCTGTGGAAATCGTTAGAGCCGTTTTTGAGATCCGTTGGACATAAATAACCATATGAATAACCAAATATATACAGAAATTACTCGCTTATATAATAGGATATTGAGGAGGGAATGATTTTACTTTCTTTGCCCTATTACCATAGGTAAAGGTAAGGAAGTATTGCTTTCCGAAAAAATTAAGGTACCCCAATTTCTAAATATCTATACGTTTCAAGGTCCCCTGAGTCCAAAAAAGTGGTTTTTGGGTATTGGTCTGTATGTGTGTGTGTGTGTGTGTGTTGTGTGTGTGTGTGTGTGTGTGTGTGTGTGTGTGTGTGTGTGTTGTGTGTGTGTGTGTGGTGTGTGTGTGTATGAGTGTATGTTCGTCTGTGTACACGATATCTCATCTCCCAATTAACGGAATGACTTGAAATTTGGAACTTAAGGTCTTTACACTATAAGGATCCGACACGAACGATTTCGATCAAATGAAATTCAAGATGGCGGCTGAAATGGCGAAAATGTTGTCAAAAACAGAGTTTTTTACGATTTTCTCGAAAACAGCTCCAACGATTTTGATCAAATTCATACCTTAAAAAGTCATTGATAAGCTCTATCAACTGCAACAAGTCCCATATATCTGTAAAAAATTCGGAGCACTGCCCCATCTATGCAAAGTTTGATTTTAGATTCTCAATTATCAGGCTTCAGATACAATTTAAACGAAAAATGTCAAGTGGAAAAGATTGAGCATAAAAATCTCTACAATTAATCTTCAGTAGCATTTTCACCTAAAATTGAAAATAAGCTCGAAATTCGAGAAAATGTGATTATTCAATTGCAAACTGTTGGCAACTGTTGATTCTATTAAATCATTCACTATGAACAGATAGCAGACCTCGTCTGTCTGCAGTGCTATTGTCCTATCACCAACTGGCTCAGATCTTAGAATTAGTAGACTTGAGATGCTACCTGACACTAGCGTCAGGTGATCAATTTTCATAACGGCAAGGAAAGTTGTGTGAGTGCGCCACACCAGATTTTTTATGTTGAATCGTGAGAAGTATAACATAACCAAAGTTAGTAGACAGAGTAGACAAAGTTAGTCTGTCTACTAACGTTGTAACATAACATCTGTCTTCAGAGTGAATTATATTTAATGTAGCCTCATTGATTCGAATGCTTTTTCAAAGAACTCACGAATCCTATAAATTGCACAAATTTTCTAGTTGAATTCATTGATTTTACAGATGAATGTGGAAACAGCATCGCAAATTCATCAACTTCAGTTGTGAAAATATCAATTAAAATCATCACTGTAATAATTCGTATGTAATCGTCCAAAACTAGATCATGTGATGCAGCAAATCATTCAGTCGGAAATTGGATGATTCGAGTGACTAACTACTGTTTTGTTTGAGATGGATAGGAAACATCATTCCATACTCATCCACAACAGCAATAAAAATCCTATTATATTAAGCGAGCAATTTCTGTATTTGTATATATTCATATCTTTATTATCAATTATTATTATTATTAATTCAAACAAAAAGTACATCATAAAAATTATAGGGAGAGAAAAAATAAGGTAACCTTCTGCTATTCCTGGTTATTTATGTTCAACGGATCTCGAAAACGGCTCTAACGATTTCCACGAAATTTGGAGCATAGTAGGTTTATGATATAGAAATTAGATTGCACTAGGTCTCATCCTTGGAAAAACTCGCTGAACGACATTAAAAGGATAATTCATCCTTGGCTGAAACAGCTGTGGATAGTAAAAAAGTGAGTGAGCGAGTGTGTATGTGAAAAATCAAAATATCGATTCCCAAAATTCATTAGATGACAGCTGTGAAATATAAACATGATCATTTTAGAGAATTGTGTTCTGTTTATCAATAAATAAAAATAACGAGCGAAGCTCGGTGCCCCGATATTATAGATTCATGCAGCACTGTAATAACTACTTCTGTTTGAAACTGGAAAAAATCAAGCAAGTCCTGTAGTCAATCAATGAATTGGAAAAGTGGATAATACAGGTGACTAACTACTATTGTTTGATTATAACTTCCCTATTCAGAACGTTCCTATTCCCAATCGTTATAACTCCCAGTCATTCCAATTCCCAGTTTGACGTTTGTGAAAAGTTTATTGATAATTGGATGTTCAATTTAGTAGGGTGCATGGAGAAGCATCGTTGTACTGAACAGTATCCCAGTGTAATGTAGTCTAGCTATCAGAGCTGTGGGAAATTGATTGGGTGTGTCAACAGTCTGGCCGTAAACAAGCATTGCTGACTAATTGATGCAATGACCCAGTTGTCAGAAGTGGGTTGCACCAACTTGAGTGAGTACACCATTATTATTTATCACCATGCAAGTACCAAAACTCCAAACACGGAATGCTGCTTTTCAAACGTTTCGTTCACCACTTTGGCAGATAACATATTATATTCCTCATTGAACTGATTCGTGTGTTTCCAAACATTCGTTTGCGCTCAACTTGTCTGGAACTAGTCATGAATAACATACTTTTGCACCAGCTCTATTTTCTGGGTTGAAGCGAATGCAGGTTCCTCCTTTATATTTCCAATTATAACATGTTTCTTTGAACAATTCCGATTCAACATAAAACAACTTGATCCAATAAATAATTCAAAACTTCATCAGGAAAAACTTGAGACTTTGAAATTTCAGTTCTGACAGTTCATTTATTTTATTCATATGCAAATACAATCCAGGTGAAAACAACAGGCATTTGCCCAAAACTGATCAAACCTTAATTTGGAATACACAGTCTAAAGGTTACGTAACTTAAATTATAACTACTTAATTCGCACAATCAAATCACATATTGATTCGATCGGCATTCTATTGATTCACTGAGTTATTGATTACTCAATATTTTATTTTAAACAATAAATTACTGATTTTCAGTTGGGAACTGCAAAAGTCTAGGATGTATGTATTTCCTCAAGATAACAGATACAATTTTCCAAATGAGTCGAGTTGAAATGAATGGAATAGCTAACAAATTGAGTTTCGATAAAATAAGTTGATGAGATAAAGATGGTTCAATCATAATACATTATTCAGCCGTGTCCACACTGAACAAATGTTCGACAAACATGTTTGTTGGAAAAGTTTAGGCAAATTTTATTATGTTTGACAAACAATGTTTGCCCGTAGCCAGTGTGGACGCGTCACCAAACAATATATTTGTAACTGGGAAGTACAGGTTCTATGTTTTACAGCTGTCAACCCTGAAAATGTTTGAAAAAACAGTAGTTTTTGTTTGACAAACAATGATTGTCCAAACTTTTTTAAATGTTTGTCCCTGAGCTCCTCAACAAACATGTTTGCCGAACATGTATGTCGAACATTTGTTCAGTGTGGACACGGCTTTAGATTAGCTCAGAAATAAAACTAATTATTGACTGGCGCTTTTGAATGTCAATGACAAACAATACAATAGGATTTTTAAGATTATTTTATTATCAAATCTCAAAACAAGAAGCAAATTTCCTGCCGGCCAGAATAGCTGAGACGACTAGAAATAATTTTTAAGGCGATGCTCCCTTCAGTCTATTGCATTAACAACTCCCAGAATCTTTTAAAAAGTACAAGTTTTTGAAACGTTGAGCATGTATCATTTATTCAATGAAAAACATACTAACTCAAAGTCTTGAATCTCTCCATCCATAACTAACTGCTATATCACGTTTAATCAAGTTTAACACTGAAATGATGAATGGCAAACTATAATAGTCGTGATAAATATGAAATATTTACTCACTGACTGAAGTATGCTCTTAATTCGCTTTCATCGTCAACGTATATACTATCACAATCACTATTTATTTATTTTTTTATCACATTGTGTACAAATACTTAACATGAGGAAAGGCTCATGCCCAAAACTGTCCCATTTCCAATTTATACTATACTGTCCAAATCAAAATGTTGGTTATGTCACTTTCACTTTTCAAAATACAATTTTCACTCTTCAATACTCAGATAAACTATGGTCTGCAAGTTGTCATTACAGTGTTAAAGCTTGATCATACTAACTTGTATAGTCAGTCTCATGATATATGATTCTTGAGAGAAACCTTGGTGAATCATGAGCCATTTGCAGTGAATGTTAGTTTCTCTCTGCAACTGAGAAGATGTTTGGCTCAGATATCATCGAAAACAATGGAAATGTCAAAAGAATCAAATTCCACTAGTTAAAAGAGGAGGGGAGAAAGTTGATGGCAGTTTTGCGAGCGATTCCAACTTGGTCTTGACTTTTTCTCTCATATAACTTGCAAGAAAAGTTTGTCTGCTTTCTTATTATTAATCTTGATACTGTCTGCCACTTCGCATCCACTCAGATGTGCAAACTTCTTCAATCGCCCAACTTGTTTTGACTTGGCAACTTTTGGCTACAGGTTACAAACAATCATTGAATCAACGTTCAACTTGCAGCTGACTTTATCTGCGACTTCTGTTCGTATTTTTCCATTATTTGTCTTCTGGCTGACAAATTCAACTTCGTACTTGTTTTCCAATGGCAAAATAGCTGTGCTGAACGTTTACAGTTTTGGAACATTCATTATCAATCAGATGTCTTACATATTTTTGACTAGTGATTCATAATCATAGTGTGTTCAATTCTAAGCAATAATTATCCTATACTATTAAACGAGCAATTTCGTTGATGTTATATGTTTAGATGTTTTTATGTTTATATATAAATATGTATGTGACCGGATCTCGAAAACGGCTCTAACGATTCTCACGAAATTTGGAACAAAGTAGGTTTATGATATGAAAATTCAATTGCACTAGGTCTGAACCCTGGGATAACTTGCTGAAGTACATTAGAAGGATGAATACGTAATTGAAATAACAGCTGGAATTTTGTTGTCTGTCGATACCGAAGTGAGTGAGCGAGTGCATGACATGTTTGGGATAACCCTCAGCTGATCTCACGAGAAGAATAATTCAGCAAGAAAACTTATTTCTCTTTTTTTATAAAACATGTTTACTTCAGAAAAGTCCAAGATAGTAACTAGATGCTGTTAGTGTAGAATGGTACATAGTATATTAACAAATATTGTAGCAAACATAGTCTATCATTCTAAATCGATTCATAGTATATCTGTTTGTAATTGATGATGTGTTTGTTTTTTGAAGTGTGAATAGATTGTTATTTTGATGAGTGATAGTAGCTTGACCTATATTTTGATTTGGACTGTAGAATAAATTTGAAAAGGGACAGTTTTGGGCATAAGCCTGTTGTGCCTCCTCATACAACTGTAAAAATAATTGTACGACTGAGAAAATGAATAAATAAATATAAACTATAGAAATTCAATCTTTCGTTACAAAATTTGTAAGCTTTTACACTCCAGAGAGAAGCTCTGTCCCCCGATATTTCATCTAATACTGGTAGTTAACCCGTGCTACGTATTATCATCTTATAATACGTATTAGTTGTATATTTGGATTGTTTTTATGTGATAAATTACAATTTGCAGCAATTTTGGACATTTGTAATGGTGAAGATGATTTTGAAAATGTTTTTTTTTCCTGTGAAAATTGAGTTTTAACCTTCTTTAACCTCAAAATTGTTCCAGCAATCAGATTTTCAACTTAAATATGTGTAACGCTAGTTCGCCTCCATGGTGCACATTGGGTAACGCTAAATGAACTAGCAAATTATGGCGGTCAGAAAAACTTATGTGTCCATACTTGGCCTGTATGTTCTTTTTTGGCTCAATAAAATGAATTTGAATTTGAATTTGTTGTGCCTTAACTTTATTTACGAGCTACTCTTAGAGGATGACTCGTCTGCACTGCGGCAGTAATTTTTTGTTATTCTCCTGACCGAAAACTATATAACATCTCAAAGAAATTGTGAATATAAAGTGTATATCTAGGCATTTGAGACTCCTGAGCTATATATTTGTTGTGTATCCGCCATACACTGAATAAATCATCTCATTCATCTGAAATCTGACCAAAACAATGAAAATCCTGCGAAACGCATCACCTACTACCCCAACATGTTGTAAATACTTGCAGTTTTATGAGTGGTTGAGATAGGCTCCAAGTGTGCAGAGAACAAAAACGATAAATTGAACCAGTTATTTGTCCCACGTGCGTTCCGTTCTCGTGAAAAAGCTCTCCCGGACTGGATGCTTCCGTTGAAAGGATCTTCATTTACAGTTGACTTTATTTACGAGCTGCTCTTAGAGGATGACTCGTCTGCACGCGGCAGTAATTTTTGCACAATGGCGGAAAGGCTCAGCTGCAGAAAAAGTGCGGAGAAAAGTGCGGAAAGGTGGGGAGCGAGAGAAATCCATGAAACTAAAGTGATTGAAACTTTTGCTTGAACGAGCTTTGAGAAATGCAGTAACGAGTGGGTGGCTGTAGATGGCGGAAAACAGTTGTTAGATGAAAGGAATCCAGCCAAATGTATCCAGCTAGAAAACTTCATTTCCGCTCAGCCAACATTCGTGTTCATGTTTGAAGATAGTAACTTTCCAAATAAATAACGAAACTGTTATTGTTGGGTACATATTTGATAAGAATTTATTTCAAATCCAGCAGAATTATAATCATACTTTCATGTTTCAAGTTTTGACCATCCAACATTCAGTTTATTGAACAAAATCCATTTCACTTATTCACAAATAATCACACATGAATATGGAGTAGGAATCGTTTTCAGTTGAAAATGAAATGCCATTTTTATTCTCTGTTAGTGTTGGCTGCGTGTATCCAGGTATTCAAAGGCGTTATGAACAATGCATTCAGTCAAAACTTAATCCTTTACTATTAAACGAGCAACTTCTGTTTATATGTTTAAATGTTCATATGTTCATGTTAAAAGGCCGTTTGCTTTGTCAAAGCTTAAACTGAATTTAGTCAGCTGGTGGCTTAAACTCAAAATGAAACAAATTTTAACAAACGAGACTTGATACGGATTTAATCTAGTTTAAAATGAAATTTAGTTTGAACTATCACTGTGCAAACTGCCCTAAATGTTTATTTATGTTTATAAAAATTATGTCTGTATGTGACCGGGTCTCGAAAACGGCTCTAACGATTCTCACGAAATTTAAAACATAGTAGGTTTATGATATAAAAATTCGATTGCACTAGGTCTCATTCCTAGGAAAACTCGCTGAACGATATTAAAAGGATAATTCACCCTTGGAAAAACAGCTGAGACTTTCGTCGTCTGTGGATAATGGAGGTGAGTGGTTCTATGAAAAATCAAAATATCTCATCCCCAAAATTCATAAGCTGACGTATAGCCAGCTTTAAAAGCACGATCTAAAAGATGAAGAATGTTTTGATGTTTTTACTCTAAAAAGTCCAAAACATTAGGGGTATTCACAATGTTGTTTTAGCCAGCTAAAGTGCTATTTGATAACTCTGGATTGTGAACGCCCCATCTAAAACCATCTGCTATTAGCTAACTGCAGTAGCGATCCAAGCGGATAATTTGTGTAACTTGAAGTTAGTTTGAAACTCAGACAAGTTATAGAATAGACACGCTGGGAAATGTAGCCTCTGAAGCCAACATCTACTGCCATATCGCCCTATCGTGACGTCATCATCGCATAGAAAACTTTTAGATTGTGTCTATTTCAGATGAAAGTAAATTATTATTCATAAACATGGTAAACTCCCGCTACGCTCCCACTGAAATAGACGCAAGCATTGAGTTAACACAAACTTAGCAAATAGCTGGAGATAGCGAATAGCTAACTCCAACATTGTGAATACCCCTAGTAAGTATATATCATTCTATGAACTATAAATATATAATAATTTCCTCTTTTGTTATAAAATACATACTCCAGAGCGAATCTCGGTCCACCGATATTGTAGCCTAATGTGAATCCGTGTTCCAGTATTGTACATTATTTCCACTTTGAAAAATAGAATTTTTAAATAAGTAAAATTTCCATTTTACTCAGAGGCTATTTTTGGATACAGGGAAAAGAGATGTGGTAAGGCAGAGCAAGAGATGTGTACCGGAACAAGTTAGGTATTAAAAACCCTAATTCTTGAAGTGGAAATGATAATGATGATGATGTTGATCATCAGGGGCTCGTTGATGACTCTATGATAAAAAATCACATTTGGCCAATTGTAGTTGATTACAAAAAGTCTGCCAAGGAAAACTGCTTGTGTATAGTATTGGTTGCGTGTATTCAGGTATTTGAAGGCGTTATCAACAATGAATTCAGTGAAAACTTAATGTAATGTGAATCCGTGTTCCAGAATTGTCATTATTTTCATTTTAAAAATGAACTTGTCATGTCAAGAACAAAATGAAAAGATTAGAGAATTCAAATTTCCCCGCTCTATTAAGTGATTTGGCATTTCAAAATGGCACATCAACAATAGAAAGTAAATAAAAAAACAGGAGTAGCAAAACTATAGTGAGTTACACGTTATAATGACAGTGGAGGAAGATAGGAGAACAGCGTTGCCGATTCTCTGCCTTGCCACTACCTTTTATAGAGGATAGCTGATACCGGTATATCTGATGTAATATCAACTGTTCATTCCTGTTAAAAATGAACAATTATATTTTATTCGTCAATGAGAATTTCCAGCTCATATTACTATATTTTTGGACAAAATTGAACTTTCAACAGTAAAAACATAACCTATTTTTTTGGACATGTTATTCATTATCAAAATTTGGGAACAGAATAGATTTGGGCCTGTTGTTCTTTCCCGATAATATTCATATGATTTGTAATTGTATCCACAGAAAATAAATAATAATAATGAAATTGAATGAAAAAAACTAAGAAATTGTCAAAAAACCACAGATTTATTGATACTTAGAAAGACCGGTTTCGGTTATTACACCATTGTCAATCTCTGATAAACTTATACTAAAATACAAAAGCAGCAGAATTTATACTAGTAGGCGAGAACTGCTATTGGTCAAGGGCATGAACGCCTGCCATTGGCCCAGCTGGACAGTCTCCTCCCACTCAACGGTGTCACAAAATGGCGGCTTAAGCAACAGACTCGCCATGATAACAAAATTCACTTTCAGTACAAAATAAGAACCAAGAAAACACCTTGTTGACACCTTGAAACACAAAACGCAATTTTGTGACACCGTTGAGTGGGAGGAGACTGTCTAGCTGGGCCAATGGCAGGCGTTCATGCCCTTCACCAATAGAAGTACTCGCCTACTAGTATAAATTCTGCTGCTCTTGAATTTAGTTTTAGTTTATCAGAGATTGACAATGGTGTAATAACCGAAACCGATCTTTCTAATTATCAATAAATCAGTGGTTTTTTGACAATTTCTTAGTCTTTTTCATTCAATATGAATAGTTTTGAGCCATGCCTATTGTTCTTTCCCGATCATATTTATATGATTTATAATTGTATCCACAGAAAATAAATTTGATGATAATGAAATATATTTTTCATTTTTTTTTTATTCAACGATACATTGCTATCTAGTCTAGGGACTAATGAGCAACTTTTTTCTGTCCTATAATACTAATAAATACTTCATACAAGAGAATCCTCCATAGGGTCTCCTATTCAAATTCTAATATTATTAGTACACTGCTTATGCCTGTACTACACAGGTGGGTTTCACTCATTTCCACTGCTCTTCTTTTCAATGAACACAAGACACTACTGAGTGGATGTTACTAAAACTTGAATCAGCACTAGACCAGTTCAAATGGCTTCTTCCTTTTCAGTCTCCTCACCAATCCTTCATTTTCCAGCAGCTGGATTGCTTCGTTGTTGTCGTGTTGGTGGAGTCGAGCCTCGTGTTTCTCTGGATTTCGCTGCATACCAGGTCCACTTGCAGGTCTCTGTGAAGGTCGCTGTTTCTGACGTACCAAGGAGCATCAGCAATGTTTCTCAGCACCTTGTTTTGGAAGCGTTGTATGACTTTGATGTTACTGTCTTTGGTACACCCCCAAAGTTGTATACCATACGTCCATACTGGCTTTAGAATCTGCTTATACAAGAGTACTTTGTTTGGAATTAACAGGATGGAGTTCCTTCCAATCAACCTTCAGAGTCTCTGTTTATTTTTCAATGATCAAATTTTCATACCGTAACTGAGAGTGAGATGAAATATTTTTTCAATTAATGTTATTTCTACATTGTTAAAAACGATCTGGCAACGTTGCGGTGCTATAAAAGGATAGCGCTATCTGCTTTGTCGAATGATAGACAAGGATAGCAACACCAATGTAATTCAAATACTGCCATTATAACGTGGACCTCACTATTACATTCTGGATCTGTATGATCTATAAAATAGCAATAACAATATAACTCACTCAGTAAATAGTTACTTAATACTGAATGCTAACGTAAAACTTGTTGGTTCATATTTTCCATTCTCTTCATACTTTTTCCAGCATTCATTTCACATTCCAAGCTAGCTGTTACTTGACGTGATACTCTGACAGAAATTCCGAAATTTGTATTAAGGTCCAGACACTTCTCAGTTAAATAACGAGTTCTGCCGCTAGTTCTGCCTTGTTGCTTCCAGGAAATACACTTAACAGGCTTCTTCAGGGTTTTCTCGTTTCGAAGAAGAGAAGCGTGTTTTCTATCCCGTATCCAATGGCCAAAGCCTGCCTGTCAGACGCAGCTCGGTTTTGATCTGTTTCAATTTACCTTGCAGCAATGGGATATCGGAAAGTGTGTACTGAACCAACACCAGGCGCACCACAGTAAACACGTACGGTTTTATCGCCAGGCGTCTGTCTGCTTTTCCACTGCACACTTTTCGCCAAGGAATTGAGTGTGTCCCTCTCTTACAAATGGAATAGCATACATAGAAACTCCATCTCATCTTGCACTGTCTAATCATCAACTTATAGCCAAGACAAACTGTTTGATACTAATCCGAAAGAGATCTTATCAGATATTTCTATTATTGAAAACAGAAAACTACGGTATGTCTGATAGTATAAAGAATTCATTCATTCATTTATACAATAAAACAAGTATACATTATCAATTATAATATTATATTATAATATTATCAATAATTGCATTATACACAGTATGCCGGCCATTATAATTGGAAAGTACGTTTTTATGGACTTTCAGATCATTCAGTTAAATGCTGTTATATTCATTAATTCATTTGATTTCCAACGATAACACCAATTTCCAACTCAAGTACAATAATTAGATTTAATTAGAGTTATTTATTTATGCAGGTTACAATATTAACTGGCTTATACACTAAGTTACATTAAAATTCACATTATTCAACGAATTTTACAAATTATAAAAAAATAATCAATGAGAATAAAGATTGAATGCAATAACAATAACGATGATATAATTTTGTGATGTAACTTCATAAATCGGCGGGGTATCAACAAATAATTGTCGATTCTCTGGAAAGGATAAACAATAGTATCCTTCCCATCAACACACGACCGGGAGAGAATGTGCGAGAATACAAAATAAGAAGTAATAATGAATTCGAAAGTGTTATACAAAATAATAATACGCCACAAATTCAATAAAGCAAACCAACAGCAATCACAATCTATAGTGAAAAATATAGTAAACTTAGAAGTAATAAACAAACAATACAAGCTATACAAATGATGTATATTCATAATTGATGATGTATATTCATTTAGCTATTCAGCTAAATCATAATTATTGAAAGAATTCAATTGTGTCAAGTAATTAATTATTAAGGTACTGAGTTATTTTGGGCACGGTCTGGGAACACGAAAAAGTGGTAAACTGTTCTAGTTGCAATGGTAAATCGTTCAATCACGTGACTAGTGCAAAATGTTCCCATGGAACGTCATTTCAAAATCTTTGGTTCAAGCTTTTGGCGCACACTTATGAAGTTGATTTACACCAAAATGTGTCGTTTACTAGTTGCGTGAATGAAGAAAGGCTGTTTTACAAACCCTACCGTATAGAAAAGTGTGCATTTCTTTCATTCCATTACTCTCAAATTTCTATAAAGAAAATTTGTTGTTGGTTATCCATCTTGTTTTCACTATTATTATTACTATTAAATTTTGTAAAACTTAAAAGAGAAAAAACACTCACATTCTTTGATGTGGTGACGTCCGTTTTGTGCTGGTATTGCTCAAGTAATTCTGTTTCGTCTGTTTGGTTTGAAAATGTGTAATACCAGCACAAAACGGACGTCGCCACATCGAGAATGTGAGTGTTTTCTCAGTTTAAAGTTTTACAAAATTGAATAGTAATATAAAGAAAAATTCATTTAACGAGTGGTTATCAAACATCATTTTGTTGGTTATGTATTCTTTGGCTATGCTATGATAAAAAAGAAGCTATCAGCGCATCCGCAAAGAAGCAAGCAGACTACAATTGAATCGACCAATGAGAGCTATGAAAGTTTGAACTGTCACAATTTACGAGGCTTCGACTGTGGGGCAGGAATTTGGAACTGGAACTAGTTTCTGGTATAGAATCTGTCAAAACTCTTCCTATGGGACGCGGAACTTCTTACCTGGTAAATTGTGAATCGGACAATTTACCACATTCCATGTTCCCAGAACGGGCTCAATGCTCCAATAAAAAAGGATAATTAAGGCCAAGGTGAATGTATTCTAGGTACATTGGATAAGACTGTCCCACTTCAGTGTATTCAATATTGTGTGCTCTCTCTGCACTGCGTTTGGTTCCTTGCTCTCTCACTTGGTTTGCAATTTTATAAGCGAAGTTGATAGTTTTTTCTGTTTTATCAAAAGTAGTAATCTCTTTTTTGCTACATTGAATTTGTTGTTGCTAAATCATAGGCAAGATTATCAAATTAATTCTCATGAAGTCCTATTGGCTATCAATATCATCCAGCACTTTATGCTGGATGGCTCAAAAGTGGTGTGAACTCTCGCCTGATACCGCCCATTATTGTAGAGAAAAGATAGCATAAGAAGATATCTCATGGTAGAGGTTCCTTCTTGTTCCAATTTCCAAGCCGATTTTTTTGTTAACTCAAGCCGATTATGGTCGACTATTGTCAATATGATTGCTGTTCTGGCAGGGTGAGAGTGTAAGAACGGCACAGTATGAGAGACTACCAACATCACATAGTTTCACGAAAAATAACTACCTACCTATGTGGACCATTGGCTCGAGTTGACTGTGGAGTTTGGAACTTAAACGCCCTTTACCATGGGATATCTTCTTATGTTATCTTTTCTCTAGGATATTATCATGAAAGTCAAGCTATGAGGGAACATTATATGAATTGAAGAGTGAAAGTATCATCACGACAGTATTATTCAGTTTATTATGCAAAATTTACACTAGTTAAGAGACAGTTGATATATTCAAGCAGCAAGTTTATAAATATATTACCTTTGAATTTAACACATATAACTAGAGATACCAGTAATGATATAAAAAATTGGATAATTGCAAACTATTTCACTTCAATAGAAAACCTTATTTAAATTAAAATCTATTGTATCCCTTATAATTTATTTACTTTTCTCTTTTCTTCATTCTCAGAAATGACTCAATGATGAGTTTTTTTTTAAATATTATTATAATATTTTCGATTTGCAACGGTCACCAGCGGGCAAAGTTTATTCTTTTGCTGGTGATGCCATAATATAACACGTAAACTATATATACATACGTAAAGATATATTTATGATTTTGTATTATTATTATTTTCTTATTTTTAAGTTAACACTTGTATTTTGTTT
Source organism: Nilaparvata lugens (assembly GCF_014356525.2). Taxonomy (NCBI): domain Eukaryota; kingdom Metazoa; phylum Arthropoda; class Insecta; order Hemiptera; family Delphacidae; genus Nilaparvata; species Nilaparvata lugens. The sequence continues at coordinate 90,884,746 of NC_052505.1, forward strand.
AAATTCATTGTTCATCATATTTGATTTGCTCTTTATTTGTGATTGTTTTTTTTAAAATGGCGAAATAAATGATTTGATTCGATTTGATTTGATTCATATTATCATGAGAGTTAAGCTATATGATATGAATTGTAAAGTGATTAATCATTATTAATATTATCATGAGATGCTGTACGTGGAAAGCTATATGTAAATATGCTACATGGATTGAAAAGTTGAAGTATTATCATGGTATTATTTATACTATCATGAGATTCAAGCTGTATAGAAATATTGTATGCATTAAAAAGGGGAAGTATCTTGAGTGATATGTTGTGAAGATTCGAGTACGATGTACTCAGCAGGAAAGCACTGACGCGAATCATGAGTTCTCAGCGAATGAATGTCTCCTCTCCCAACAAGCCGTTGATTAATATCATACACCAGGAGCTGCATATCAAATAAATTAGATTTCCTGAGACTACTGCCAATTAAAGTACTTGGAGGTCTAGGTGATTCCGCTAATGATCTCCTTGATTGCGAGATACAGATCACTCCGCGGCAGAATTGGAAGGCGCAGTTGCCAAATTGTTCCAGTCTTGCGGAGATGAATTCTGAGCCTTGGAACAAGTGGTAGACCGTGGCAGGTTGGCCACCTCTGAGGTTAGTTAAGTTGGGTAACTTTGCCAACAAATCGTCATCAACCTTGTAGCTTGGGTGCTGATTAATTATTACTGAGAGCTGGCACTTCAAGTGACTGACTGACTGAGTGACTGGCGAACAGAGAAAGAGAGAAGGTGAGTAAGTGAGAGAGTGAAGATCCTGTTGCAGGCAGCGAACGCCATTAATTTCATCCGCCCGTACAAGTAGTGCTTTCTGAAAAAGTGTTGGGGAAAAAATGAGGAAAAGCAACAACGACCTGGCAAGGATATCCATCTCCCTTTCGACGCGGCACTCTCATGTTACACGGTGAAATATTTCACTGGCACACACACAAGCTTACACAACTTTGTTAGAAAGAAGGTGTGGCCTATCACTTGCAACATTATTAATAAAATTATTCAGTGAAGTCTTGACAGATTGTAACACTGTGCTTTGTAAAGCACTTAAGAGTTTAGCTGCACGTTTGTGCTGCACTCTGTTGCGAACTTGTTTTACTGTCTGCTCCGTTATCATGATGACATACAGAGTGGCGCACGATATGATCCACATATGGATCGTTGGATCACGGAGTAAAGAACACTAATTGTTATGTATTCTGTGGTTGAATCATATCTGATATTGATGAATTAAATCCAACATGATCTAAATGTTGGATCATATCGTACGTCACCCTGTAGTAGAGTTTTATCTCCTTAGAACTAATAATTGGATAGTGATGAAAGTTTATAGAACATTTAACATTCCATGTACAGACTTCCTATCTGTCCTATCGTACCGTGACTCGTCGTCCCGGAATGTAAGTGTGGGCGTTGTTATCAGGTCTGACTGCAACTTTCTACAACGTTGATGTAAAGATATTACATTTTCAAAATGTTCGATGTTTTTAGTAGACAGTCAACTGTCTACTAACGTTGATGGAAAGATACTGTGGAGCGTGATTTGAAGGCTTCACACATGTAGAGTGAATCTTGTACTGAGTCAATGGTGTAGCGGCTATAAATTTTGTAATTGCGTGTGTGGACGCTGAGTGTACACCAGACTGATTGATTCACTACAAGATTCAATACAATTGTCGGAATCGCGGGAGGCCTAAACGCTCGCTCACCCTTGATTCTTCTAATGACAAATTGTATTGTGATGAAATTTTTATAAGTAGTGTAGCGATCGCTAAACACTGAATACGGATACCTTAAAATTATTACCTGTGAAGAATGAGCATACAAAATCATACAGGTCGAGCAAAAATCCCGATGTAGATAATTTACGGGACTGCGTCTCTAATAAGTTCTGAAGGATTAAAATACGGTATTTGAACCAAATATCGTTCAGAATATATTTCGAGAACAGAGTCTTGTCGGGTTTTAAGCTCTATTGTAGGAATTTATATGATCTATGGCTGCCTCTGCTGTACAATTGATGCATTCGCTCCTAAGTCGAGGTAGGTAACAGATAAAAGCTGATATATGAGCAGGTAAGGACAAAGAATAAATATCTTGATCTGACCCCACTCGCTACATCCACTTAGACCTGTTCCAATATCCAGCTTAATTCAATTATTCTAATGATCGTATTCGATCGGTTCTTGATGATATAGAACGTATCAGACACAATAATTGACAGGCTTAAGAAATAATCGAACTCAGAAAGCGAATTAACAAAACTGAAATATATTACAATAAAATATGCAATCATACAGTGCAGATTCAGAATTTGATTTACAGGTTGATAATAATTTAGCATTAACAGAATAGTTAAAAATTTCTTGTGCTTGCATGATACCATGCGTGATTCAACAGAATTTTACAATTGATAAAATTGAACAGTTTTGAAAAAATAGTGAAAAAATGAATTATAAAATATTTTAAAATTGCTCGGGGTCGTGGTTCAGGCAGCGGAGGATAGTTAATCAACTACAAATTCTTAGAAATTAAATATGAATAAATTCTAGGCTCTTAAATGCTAAAGCGCTTGTCGGCGTGGCCAATAATTTAACGAAGAAAAATTTATGTTTTTCTGCACTGAAATATTTTCGAAGCGTAGATTGGGGCCCCTTATGACTTATAACTCACGTGAAATTCCTTGGTCGTCGTGGTTTTCTTCTTTAGATCAAAAATCGTTTGATCGGCGGCAATCCAGGCTTCGGTTTCAGCACGTGGGGAATTTTAATTTAAATATCTCCTTCACCGAATTAATTAAGGGATAATTTACTTTAAGCTTTTAAATTTATCGATTGATGAAACAGAAATTTACGAATAACAAATAAATTGGCCTAAAATATCGGCTCACAAATAGAACATTTAAAATCGAACAAGAAATTTTCACAAATAGGTCTTTGGTAACTATAAAAAGAGATCTGCACGGTGAGGATTTCAAAAGGGAAGTGCTGCTCTTTTCTCTAAGCTTTTAGGCTAGACCTTGCTTCTCAGAATCTCAATGTAATAATTTGCATAAAAATTTGCCATTGGTAGAACGCTTGTGACGTAAACATGACGTCAGTGGCAAGTAGTAGAATACAATTCCTTTAATTACAATAATAATTTAATTTATGTAATTCTTAAAACTGCTTAATCTTCTAGACATAGTTCCTCTCATACAATGTACACGTGCTAGTGTAACTGATAAGGCAGGGTTGGTGTCTGATAATAGATTAACATGTGTTGCTTTCAAACGATCACCGTCTTGGTGCTATTTCTATGCACTGTGATTGGCTTAGACCTGCCATAGAGATTTAATTACCATGTGGTTCAGTTGAATTAAATTATTAATAAATTAATATTCTTGTACAATTTTTATTAGGTTTGAGATTATTATAATTAATTTCTGCCATTTTATCAATAATATAATTTCATGCTATGACCTATTTAGTTACAATAAGACCTGACGTATAATATAATTTCTTAAATAATAAATAATTTCAACAATAATACATACATTTTATTTTTTATTTTGAAATTCTTGATCCTTTATTGATAGTTTTATAATTTTTAGGAATGATATTTTACCTTGCATGAAAACCGGCATGACATTTGACAATGCTTTGAATCAGTCAGCTGCGTTCGAACTGTTTTAAAAACATCTGATCGATAGTAAACAAAGTGTAACCTCAAAATCAGTGAGCGATTCATAAATAATTTGTGCTTTATTCGCAAAATAATTATAATTTTATTGAATAATTTTCCTAGAAAAATATTCAGTACAGAACGGTACTCTTATCTAATATACAGTTATTGATAAGTAAGCTTTATCGCTCGGTCGCTAACTATTCCTTTAGCAAATTCCTTCATTTTAAAAGGTAATCACAATTTTTCTCTCTTTTCATGAGATCTATTTGAAAAATTCATCACACAAAAGCCCCCAGGATATTTTAAATAGGTAATTGGGAGACGAGTCGAAACAATGACTATTTGAAAAATCCGATATTGTGATGAATACACTATTTCATCTCCTTACTTCTACGAAAACTCAACACTTAACACTAAAAACAATATATCGTGCACTTTTGGCTACGAGAAAATAAATAATTGATTGTTCCTTCCATTGGATACAATCGAAATACAATAATTAATGAGGTCTCTTTGGATCCTTCATTAAAACAACTCCACAACTTCCATTCATGGGTGGCTTATGAGCAGACCCATAACTATAACAAATATACAAAATTTCACATATTACTTCTTAAGATTTGAACAGTATTTGCAACAAATATAGACTTTCATCATTTTTTCATAGTTATTACAGTTTCGACTCTTTGGTTGGCTTTTACATAAATTGGGTGAGAGTGTGATTTTACTTCGGTGACTTGACAATCGTCTACCGTTTGACTCGAGCAATTTCTTATTTGCGCTTAGTACGTTGCGTACAAACAGGGTTACACTTGAAATGGCTTTCTTGATTTTTATCAATGTTGGTTACAAATATTAAGTCTTACATTTATCAATTTGAATTTCAATTCATGATCTTTTGATGCAACAGTAATAAATTTCACATTTGAAGGTAAGAATTTCATTTTCTTTGGAGTTTTTTTTTAGAGATACATTTATATGACACAGAACATGCGCATTTCGTGCAAATTAACATAAATATATATTTTTTTTTTGTTTGTGTTTTTTACTTATAATTCCACATTAAATAATGGGTTACAATAATTAACTAACGATATTGCTTTGATTCTATTAACATTGACTCTAGGATTTCGTACACATTGGTTGGTGGGACGAAGAAAATTATCGAACAGGCGTCGGTTCTGAATAGATTTTTCTATTGATTCTGTATTTCAAGGTTAGGTTTACACATTTTTTCAAATAAACTTTGTTTATTTTCTTTCCTCCTATTCACTACTAATTTCATGTTATTTCTAATTTATAATTATTTTCTGTGGATAATACAATTTTTGTTTTTGTTTTCCAGTTGGGCGGATATAACTAGGCGATTGTTTCTGTGATGATTGTAGCATGAGGCGGATGGCTTGATTAGGTTGGTAAATTTTTAAGGTTGTTTTGCAGTTTATTTTCTTGATTTAAAGTTGATAATAATTTCTTCATTTGATGTGAATTAGTGATATTTCCTTATTAGCTGAGATGCGGCGAAGTTAGGTTATGTTGATTAGGCTGCAGTAGAAAGATGCTAGTTTGCAAAGATGTGATTCAATGGGTAGGCCGTGACTATGAAGAAGTTTGATGATTTGTATAATTTACAACGTAGCTTCCAGTTAATTCAAGTTTATTTCTTAAGCCCCCATCTAAATTTGATTTCAGTATTTGTTTCAAGTTTTCATTCCAATTTGCAACTATCCGTTTTATCAAACTTGGCTTAAAACGAATGTGCCGGTGGTGTAAATCAATTCTTTCAAACTCGTTTCCTCTTTGTCGGCCGGTAACATGCAGTTTGATCTTTTTAAACCTGACATGCCGGTGGTGTCTGTGTGTCTTTCCAAATGATATTTTCCTTTTTTGCATGCCGGTGTACAGTCTACTTGATTTTAACCGGACATGACTGCGGTGTGAATAGATTCTTCTTAATATTATTTTCCTGTTTTCTTGAATGCTGGTAAAAGATTTGATGTAGGATTTCAGCCTTATATGACGGCGGTGTAAATGCACTCTACTAGTTGGTTTTCTTTTTGGACGTATTGTAATTCTTCTTGTTTGTGGTTTTGATTCATAGTTTTTCGGTTTTTGTTTTGATTTTGATTTGTTGTGGGTTTCTGTTTTACTTCTATTGTTTTGTGGGTTATCTTCATGAGTATTGGGTTTGTATGTTGCAGGCGCTGTCCTCGGCGGATGGGAGATATGTGCGGTCGGCGGTCCGGGCTGCTCTTCAACTTGGTGGGCAGCGTCCTTGGACTCCTGGTGTCCGGCGCGCGGTGGTACAGGCTGTCCTTCTACCTGATGGATGTCGTCCTCGGCCTGGCGGGTGATGTCGGCTGGTCCCTCTCGGCGTTCTGCGGGGTGCGGCGTGACTTCAGCCTTGACATTTTCGGTAGGTTGGTCTTGCATACATGTATCACGTCCGCTTGCTTGTTTGACTTCCTTTATTTGGTTGTAGTTCTTATTTATATTCTTTAGTGTTTCGTTCAGTTGTTTCCTTTCTTTGATCATATCGTTCAATGCTTCCAGGATGAGACTCATCTGTAACACGGAAGGGGTGGGTGTGTGGTCTTCGGTTGGCGGCAATGGTTCTATGACATGAGATGCGGGCGTCCGGACCTCTGGAACGGCAATGCATGGGCGTTTATCCCGCGCGACATCCTCCTTCTCTGAAATCGCTGACGTGGCCTCCAGGATGCGGTGTGGTTCTTCCATAATTTATCGGATGATACAATGATGCGAGTGCAGTGAAACGATCGCAAATATGTGGGGTTATGTGCAAGATTACAAATGAATGACCACAAGTTGAAATAGTGTAAAAAAAAAAATTCGTTGAAGTGAAGGAATACAAAAGTGTGCTTCAATAATATGTTCAGTGATGAAATGAATCAAGTTAGCAATATCGTTAACATAAAAATGATAATAACACACAGGATACAATGGACACTTATGCGGTAACGAAGGTACGTCTCTTATAATTTATTACTTTTATTATTATAAATATTTTACTCTTATAATTTCTTGCCGCAATTCTATATATAGGCTAGTGTTCTTTGCAAAATTTTATATAAAAGGGGCAGTGTTTTGTTTGAATTATTCCGCAATATATCCGTGATTTAATTTTACTTCCCTCTTTATGCTTTAAAAACTTTTAAAAATGTAAATAACTTCAATCCTCTTTTCTGTAAATATTTATAAATTGTTTCAATATAGACCTAATATTCTTCAAATAATATGACCTTTCTTATGGTATTTCTTAAACCTATGACTTATAGTATGACCAATTTTCGAATAACACAATAATAAAATTCTGAGTTCGATTTTTTCTCTAAAAATTCATCAATCGATAAATTTCTTTTCTGTTCAAAAATTGGGTATGGTACTTCTTGTTATTTTATATAACAGTGAACAGTTAATATTAAATTCGAAGAAATTCACAACCATGAATTTTTCAAAAAATTTTCCCGTTGTCAGCGCTATAGTATACTGAGCAACTAAATAATCCTCGTAGTCGATTATCCACCTCTTCAATGCCTATCACTGTTGGGCGCCAAATCATGTAGAGCTCTTCCTGGGGGAGTCACTCTCACCTCCAAGGATAGGACAACACACGTAGGGTGATGTAATGCTGTATTTAAATGCCTCACGTTGGGCCGGCAAATCATGTGGAGCGTGATTTGAAGGCTTCACACATGTAGAGTGAATCTTGTACTGAGTCAATGGTGTAGCGGCTATAAATTTTGTAATTGCGTGTGTGGACGCTGAGTGTACACCAGACTGATTGATTCACTACAAGATTCAATACAATTGTCGGAATCGCGGGAGGCCTAAACGCTCGCTCACCCTTGATTCTTCTAATGACAAATTGTATTGTGATGAAATTTTTATAAGTAGTGTAGCGATCGCTAAACACTGAATACGGATACCTTAAAATTATTACCTGTGAAGAATGAGCATACAAAATCATACAGGTCGAGCAAAAATCCCGATGTAGCTAATTTACGGGACTGCGTCTCTAATAAGTTCTGAAGGATTAAAATACGGTATTTGAACCAAATATCGTTCAGAATATATTCGAGAACAGAGTCTTGTCGGGTTTTAAGCTCTATTGTAGGAATTTATATGATCTATGGCTGCCTCTGCTGTACAATTGATGCATTCGCTCCTAAGTCGAGGTAGGTAACAGATAAAAGCTGATATATGAGCAGGTAAGGACAAAGAATAAATATCTTGATCTGACCCCACTCGCTACATCCACTTAGACCTGTTCCAATATCCAGCTTAATTCAATTATTCTAATGATCGTATTCGATCGGTTCTTGATAATATAGAACGTATCAGACACAATAATTGACAGGCTTAAGAAATAATCGAACTCAGAAAGCGAATTAACAAAACTGAAATATATTACAATAAAATATGCAATCATACAGTGCAGATTCAGAATTTGATTTACAGGTTGATAATAATTTAGCATTAACAGAATAGTTAAAAAATTTCTTGTGCTTGCATGATACCATGCGTGATTCAACAGAATTTTACAATTGATAAAATTGAACAGTTTTGAAAAAATAGTGAAAAAATGAATTATAAAATATTTTAAAAATGCTCGGGGTCGTGGTTCAGGCAGCGGAGGATAGTTAATCAACTACAAATTCTTAGAAATTAAATATGAATAAATTTTAGGCTCTTAATGCTAAAGCGCTTGTCGGCGTGGCCAATAATTTAACGAAGAAAAATTATGTTTTTCTGCACTGAAATATTTTCGAAGCGTAGATTGGGGCCCCTTATGACTTATAACTCACGTGAAATTCCTTGGTCGTCGTGGTTTTCTTCTTTAGATCAAAAATCGTTTGATCGGCGGCAATCCAGGCTTCGGTTTCAGCACGTGGGGAATTTTAATTTAAATATCTCCTTCACCGAATTAATTAAGGGATAATTTACTTTAAGCTTTTAAATTTATCGATTGATGAGAACAGAAATTTACGAATAACAAATAAATTGGCCTAAAATATCGGCTCACAAATAGAACATTTAAAATCGAACAAGAAATTTTCACAAATAGGTCTTTGGTAACTATAAAAAGAGATCTGCACGGTGAGGATTTCAAAAGGGAAGTGCTGCTCTTTTCTCTAAGCTTTTAGGCTAGACCTTGCTTCTCAGAATCTCAATGTAATAATTTGCATAAAAATTTGCCATTGGTAGAACGCTTGTGACGTAAACATGACGTCAGTGGCAAGTAGTAGAATACAATTCCTTTAATTACAATAATAATTTAATTTATGTAATTCTTAAAACTGCTTAATCTTCTAGACATAGTTCCTCTCATACAATGTACACGTGCTAGTGTAACTGATAAGGCAGGGTTGGTGTCTGATAATAGATTAACATGTGTTGCTTTCAAACGATCACCGTCTTGGTGCTATTTCTATGCACTGTGATTGGCTTAGACCTGCCATAGAGATTTAATTACCATGTGGTTCAGTTGAATTAAATTATTAATAAATTAATATTCTTGTACAATTTTTATTAGGTTTGAGATTATTATAATTAATTTCTGCCATTTTATCAATAATATAATTTCATGCTATGACCTATTTAGTTACAATAAGACCTGACGTATAATATAATTTCTTAAATAATAAATAATTTCAACAATAATACATACATTTTATTTTTTATTTTGAAATTCTTGATCCTTTATTGATAGTTTTATAATTTTTAGGAATGATATTTTACCTTGCATGAAAACCGGCATGACATTTGACAATGCTTTGAATCAGTCAGCTGCGTTCGAACTGTTTTAAAAACATCTGATCGATAGTAAACAAAGTGTAACCTCAAAATCAGTGAGCGATTCATAAATAATTTGTGCTTTATTCGCAAAATAATTATAATTTTATTGAATAATTTTCCTAGAAAAATATTCAGTACAGAACGGTACTCTTATCTAATATACAGTTATTGATAAGTAAGCTTTATCGCTCGGTCGCTAACTATTCCTTTAGCAAATTCCTTCATTTTAAAAGGTAATCACAATTTTTCTCTCTTTTCATGAGATCTATTTGAAAGATTCATCACAATATCACAAACGTTTAATCAAATAATTGCAGTCTCATATTCACAATTATTCTGTAATCAAATTTTGCGGTTTGTGATCATAACTCTTGTAATCAAATTTTGCATCCAGATCTCAAATTCGTTCAATCAAATTTTGGCATCTTCATAGCCACAAAAGTTTATCAAATAATTGTACCTATTACCATAGGTAAGGAAAGTATTGCTTTCCGAAAAAAAATTAAGGTACCCCAATTTCTAAATTTCTATACGTTTCAAGGTCCCCTGAGTCCAAAAAAGTGGTTTTTGGGTATTGGTCTGTATGTGTGTGTGTGTGTGTATGAGTGTATGTGCGTCTGTGTACACGATATCTCATCTCCCAATTAACAGAATGACTTGAAATTTGGAACTTAAGGTCCTTACACTATAAGGATCCGACACGAACAATTTCGATCAAATGCAATTAAAGATGGCGAAAATGTTGTCAAAAACAGGGTTTTTCGTGATTTTCTCGGAAACGGCTCCAACGATTTTGATCAAATTCATACCTAAAATAGTCATCGATAAGCTCTATCAACTGCCACAAGTCCCATATCTGTAAAAATTTCAGGAGCTCCGCCCCATCAATGCAGATAGATTCCCAAATTATCAGGCTTCAGATACAATTGAAACAAAAAAAATCAAGTGGAGTAGATTGAGCATGAAAATCTCTACAATTAAGGTTCAGTAACATTTTCACCTAAAATTGAAAATAAGCTTTGAATTCGAGAAAATGTGATTATTCAATTGCAAATTATTGTTGATTCTATTGAATCATTCACTATGAAGAGATAGCAGACCTCATGTGTGTCTCCAGTGTTATTGCCCTGTCACCAGCTGGCTCAAATAGTAGACTCGAGATGTGCGGTAACACTAGCGTCAGGTGATCAATTTTCATAACGGCAAGGAAAGTTGTGTGAGTGCGCCACACCAGATTTTTTTCGTACGGTATTTTGCCGTCCTTATAAATTCTATTAGATTAAACATATGATTTCAAACAGATGATGTTTGTCAAGCTCTGTTTAATTTGATAAAATTCATGACGACGGCAAAATATCGTACGAACAAAAATCGATGTGTGTGCGAAGCTTTATGAGCTCTATCAGATCAAAACGAAACATGACAAACATAATCTGTTTAATCTAATCGAATTTATAAGGACGGCTAAAATCGTACGTCCAAAAATCGAAGTGTATATAACTAACTTCATAGTACATATTTTGAGCGGTCCCTTGAAATGCTCTAGAAGGTTTCACTGTATTTCATTCCAGATGTTCATGCGAAATTACAACCAGATGTCCATGCCTTATCCTATTCATATCAAAGGAAAAGAAAGTATTCACACTTCAAAGGAAAAGAATTCATTAATGAAGTGTATGACTGTTAGAAATTAAATGAGAGAAAATTGGAGAACATTTGAGAGAGAATACTATGAAAGAGGGAAATTGATTTCAGTAAAAGAACTAAATCCGCATGATTTCATGAAATTTCTTTGCACTACACTATTTTGTCAGTCGGAGAAGATAAGTGCAGTTCATGTTAAACCATACTCTAGTGAGGTCCACGTTATAATGGCAGTATTTGATTAGCAATCGTATTGCTATCCTTGTCTATCATTCAACAATGCGGATAGCGCTATCTCTTTCTCGCTTTACTCTGTTGCCAGATCGTCTTTTAACAGTGTAGAATTGATAATTAATTGACAAAATATTTCATCTTAGTTATGAAAATTCATTATTAAATTATTGGAGAATATAATTTCTTGCTTAATAAATTATTTTAAACGAGAATGTTACATCAATGAACCTGTATCAGTTACCGTCTATAGAAGGCATTGACAAGACAGAGGATCGGCAACGTTTTTCTCCTATCTTTCTCCACTGCCATTATAATGATTGTGGATTTCACTATAGATGGTACATCTTCACTTCAGGGATTAGGTTTATTAATTAACCTATTCCGGTACCCATCTCTTTCTTGGTCTCCCTACATCTCTTTTTCCTGTAGGTCTATAGTTTTGGACTACAACGGGAATTCTTCCAGGTGGCATTCTATCCAAATGACTGCACCAGTTGCGTCTATTTTGAATAATTCTTTCATGTAGAGGAGCAACCAATAAAACCTGCCTTATATCAGTATTTATGATTCTATCAACTCTAGTGCAGCCAAATACACTCCTTAGAAACCTCATTTCTGCAGCTTGAATTCGACTGTTCATTCTACGTGTGTGAATCCAATTCTCACTTCCATATATAAGAGAGTCGCAACTGCAATGGTATTATAAAACTATTCTCGTTTCTCGTCTTGATTTATTTTTGAGGTTTCTATGTATAGTGCCACATATTTTCTGAAACTTTGAAATTTTATTGTATACATCAATATCTGTATCATATGTTACATCATTACCAAGATAGTTGAAATTTTTCACTTGCTCTGTTAATTTTCCGTTCAATTCTATTTTGGTTCTAATTGGATATTTTCCTTTCAATGCCATTGATTTTGTTTTTATAACTGATATTCTCAAATTGTAATTTTCAGCAACTCTGTCCAACATGAAAACTGATTTTTGTAAGGAATCTTCATTTCTCTGAATTATCACTAAGTCGTCTGCATACATAATTGAATTTACAAAACTATGGGTTGAGAGCTGTAAACCTGAGTCCACTAAAGTTTTCCATGTGCGTAACATGTCGTCAACATGAATATTAAATAAAGTCGGCGATATACAACAACCTTGTCTAACCCCTTTGTTTATGCCAATGGCATCAGTCAAACCCCCCTTTACTTGTAGACGAATTGTAGTATCCATGTAGAGGCTCTGTAGAGATTGAATGATATGTTTGGGATATCCTCTTGATTCAAGAATTGACCATAACATGCCGCGATTAATTGAATCAAAAGCCTTTGTAAAATCGGCAAATTCTTTCTACCTAAAGCTCATGAGCAAACCCTTATGCTCCATGCTCATGCTCCATGCTCATGCTCAGTTTTTATTCATATGGCCCAATATGTTGGTCCTTCATCACTGGTGATGTTCATGGTACAAGAAATGTTACTTCTGTTTCATATACACTCCAAGAAGAAAACAAAATTTTCATGAGAAAAAACTCAAGATAAGAAGGACTACTTAGGAAATAGACTACTGCTATACTCTCAAGCCAGTTACACAAATATAGTTTTTTTGCCGTTCATATGAATTCTTCTAGATTAAACGGATCTTGACAAACATCGTCTGTTTAATCCAATGGATTTTTTAAGGGAGGAAAAAATCGTACGTCCAAAAATCGATATGTGTGTGTAACTGGCTTAACTAGACTTGGATTCGTCGCAAATTGAACGCGAGTCTGCTTTTGAGTCTGCTAGATTATCTAATACCATGCGATAATGTACATATGTGCTAGCCTCCTCTCAATGTGAACATTATAATATGATGATATGATATTTACTTTTCTGTCAGAGTCACGAGTCAAGTAATTTCACGTCATATTGAGACGCGACATGACGTGACGTAGCCTACTCGTAAGACCAAAACCAGTCCTCACCTGTTCAAGAAGAAAACATCACAATATTATAAATGGCTGATTCGAAAACGTTGTTCTTTCCGAAGAGTATACTTTATTTAGGAGCCTTGTTTGAAGTCAGTCTCTTGGAATGATGTGTTTTTGAAGTCCTTAAAGGTAATTGTGCGCGCAACATTACAGTCGACTTGAAAGAGTTACTTGTATTTCCTTTTCCTTCCACCTTTGCAGCTTGCAGCGATTTTCCAGTCAAGTAATTGGATTGCAGATAGAGAGAGAGAAAGAGAGAGAGAGAGAGAGAGAGAGAGTGAGGGCAGGTAGCGTAAAGCACATGAAGCGAGTCGACTTCAAATCGTTTGCAACACGATGTTGCTTTGAAATTTGACATCGAACTTGGCAGCGAATCGTAGAAACTAGTCGAAATTGAATTCGGAAAATTACTTGCACGTTTGCAGCATTTCTTTCAAAATGAGTTAGAGTGGAAGCAGTCGCAATGATGGAAAGAAAAGGGCTGAAGCGTTCTACTTTCAAAGATCACAAATCCGCCATCGCCCTTCGCCCTGCTGATGCGATCGGCACTCTCCCTTCGCCTCCCTCAGGGAATTTATTTCTAACTACCGCCCAGTCATTATATTTAACGACCCTGCTCGTCGCGCATCCAGCAAATATCCTCACGGGAGTTTGAAAGGAGCCTTCGAACCCTCAGAAAAAAGTATTGCTATGATCATTGAAGCTCCAACTTTCACTCATTCTGATTATCTGATTGAGGAGTGATGAATTTTTTCCATTAAACTCTTCTCGAACTTGCGGTATTATTGTTGCAAACATTTACCGCTGATTTCGAACTCCAACTGCTATAAAATAACTCTTCGTTATCTGCTCTCTACATGTTAACGTAACTTTAGCCCGATGTTCCTCTTTGGAACTCAGTGCACTTCAACGGGAAATAGCTTGATCTGAATAGCTCAGCGATAATGGTTTTGACCCAGTTTCCCATGAAAAGAATTCATTGAAATCTAGAGACTTATTCATCCAAAGAGAGACTTAGGCTCAACTCACACTACCTCGATTCAAATCGTACGACTCCAGTCGAGGATACTCCAGTCTCTTCTCGACTTGAGTCGTGTAGTGTGAGTTGAGACTAAAGCCGCAGTCTCTTCTCGACTTGAGTCATGTAAGTGTGAGTTGAGACTAGAGCCGCCGCAGTCTGTTCTCGACTTGAGTTGTGTAAGTGTGAGTTAAAGACTGGAGTCGCAGTCTGTTCTCGACTTGAGTCGCGTAAGTGTGAGTTGAGACTAAAGCCGCAGTCTCTTCTCGACTTGAGTCGTGAAAGTGTGAGTTGAGACTAGAGTCGCAGTCTGTCCTCGACTTGAGTCGTGTAAGTGTGAGTTAAAGACTGGAGTCGCAGTCTGTTCTAGACTTGAGTCGTGTAGTGTGAGTTGAGACTAGAGCTGCAGTCTGTTCTCGACTGAGTCGTGTAAGTGTGAGTTAAAGACTGGAGTCGCAGTCTGTTCTCGACTTGAGTCATGTAAGTGTGAGTTGAGACTAAAGCCGCAGTCTCTTCTCGACTTGAGTCGCGTAAGTGTGAGTTGAGACTAGAGTTGCAGTCTGTTCTCGACTGAGTCGTGTAAGTGTGATTTGAGACTAGAGCCGCAGTCTCTCTCAACTTGAGTCGTGTAAATGTGAGTTGAGACTAAAGCCGCAGTCTCTTCTCGACTTGAGTCGTGTAGTGTGAGTTGAGACTAGAGCCGCAGTCTCTCTCAACTTGAGTCGTGTAAGTGTAAGTTGAGACTAGAGTCGCAGTCTGTTCTAGACTTGAGTCGTGTAGTGTGAGTTGAGACTAGAGTTGCAGTCTGTTCTCGACTGAGTCGTGTAAATGTGAGTTGAGACTAGAGCCGTAGTCTGTTCTCGACTTGAGTCGTGTAAGTGTGAGTTAAAGACTGGAGTCGCAGTCTGTCTCGACTTGAGTCGTGTAAGTGTGAGTTGAGACTAGAGCCGCCGCAGTCTGTTCTCGACTGAGTCGTGTAAGTGTGAGTTGAGACTGGAGCCGCAGTCTGTTCTCGACTTGAATCGTGTAAGTGTGAGTTGAGACTAGGATCGCAGTCTGTTCTCGCACTTAAGTGTGAGTTAAAGACTGGAGTCGCAGTCTGTTCTCGACTTGAGTCGTGTAAGTGTGAGTTGAGACTAGAGCCGCCGCAGTCTGTTCTCGACTTGAGTCGTGTAAGTGTGAGTTGAGACTAGAGCCGCCGCAGTCTGTTCTCGACTTGAGTCGTGTAAGTGTGATTTGAGACTAGAGCTGCAGTCTGTTCTCGACTTGAGTCATGTAAGTGTGAGTTGAGACTAGAGCCGCAGTCTGTTCTCGACTTGAGTCGTGTAAGTGTGAGTTGAGACTAGAGTCGCAGTCTGTTCTCGACTTGAGTAGTGTAAGTGTGAATTGAGACTAGAGTCGCAGTCCCTTCCGACTTGAATCGCGTAAGTGTGAGTTGAGACTAGAGCCGCAGTCTGTTCTCGACTTGAGTCGTGTAAGTGTGAGTTGAGACTAGAGTCGCAGTCTGTTCTAGACTTGAGTCGTGTAAGTGTGATTTGAGACTAGAGCCGCCGCAGTCTGTTCTCGACTTGAGTCATGTAAGTGTGAGTTGAGACTAGAGTTGCAGTCTGTTCTCGACTTGAGTCGTGTAAGTGTGAGTTGAGACTAGAGCCGCAGTCTCTTCTCGACTTGAGTCGTGTAAGTGTGAGTTGAGACTAGAGCTGCAGTTTGTTCTCGACTTGAGTCGTGAAAGTGTGAGTTGAGACTAGAGTCGCAGTCTGTTCTCGACTTGAGTCGTGTAAATGTGAGTTGAGACTAGAGCCGTAGTCTGTTCTCGACTTGAGTCGTGTAAGTGTGAGTTAAAGACTGGAGTCGCAGTCTGTTCTCGACTTGAGTCGTGTAAGTGTGAGTTGAGACTAGAGCCGCCGCAGTCTGTTCTCGACTTGAGTCGTGTAAGTGTGAGTTGAGACTAGAGCCGCCGCAGTCTGTTCTCGACTTGAGTCGTGTAAGTGTGAGTTGAGACTAGAGCCGCCGTCTGTTCTCGACTTGAGTCGTGTAAGTGTGAGTTGAGACTAGAGTCGCAGTCTGTTCTCGACTTGAGTCGTGTAAATGTGAGTTGAGACTAGAGTCGCAGTCAGTTCTCGACTTGAGTCGCGTAAGTGTGAGTTGAGACTAGACCCGCAGTCTCTTCCCGACTTGAGTCGTGTAAGTGTAAGTTGAGACTAGAGTCGCAGTCTGTTCTCGACTTGAGTCGTGTAAGTGTGAGTTGAGACTAGAGTCGCAGTCTGTTCTCGACTGAGTCGTGTAAGTGTGAGTTGAGACTAGAGCCGCAGTCTCTTCTCGACTTGAGTCGTGTAAGTGTGAGTTGAGACTAGAGCCGCAGTCTCTTCTCGACTTGAGTCGTGTAAGTGTGAGTTGAGACTAGAGTCGCAGTCTGTTCTCGACTTGAGTAGTGTAAGTGTGAAATGAGACTAGAGTCGCAGTCCCTTCCGACTTGAATCGCGTAAGTGTGAGTTGAGACTAAAGCCGCAGTCTCTTCCCGACTTGAGTCGTGTAAGTGTGAGTTGAGACTAGAGTCGCAGTCTGTTCTAGACTTGAGTCGTGTAAGTGTGATTTGAGACTAGAGCCGCCGCAGTCTGTTCTCGACTTGAGTCGTGTAAGTGTGAGTTGAGACTAGAGCCGCAGTCTGTTCTCGACTTGAGTCATGTAAGTGTGAGTTGAGACTAGAGTTGCAGTCTGTTCTCGACTTGAGTCGTGTAAGTGTGAGTTGAGACTAGAGCCGCAGTCTCTTCTCGACTTGAGTCGTGTAAGTGTGAGTTGAGACTAGAGCCGCAGTCTCTTGAGTCGCGTACGTGTGAGTTGAGACTAGAGTCGCAGTCTGTTCTCGACTTGAGTCGTGTAAGTGTGAGTTGAGACTAGAGCCGCAGTCTGTCCTCGACTTGAGTCGTGTAAGTGTGAGTTGAGACTAGAGCCGCAGTCTGTTCTAAATGTTTAAATGTTTAAATGTTTAAATGTTTAAATGTTTAAATGTTTAAATGTTTAAATGTTTAAATGTTTAAATGTTTAAATGTTTAAATGTTTAAATGTTTAAATGTTTAAATGTTTAAATGTTTAAATGTTTAAATGTTTAAATGTTTAAATGTTTAAATGTTTAAATGTTTAAATGTTTAAATGTTTAAATGTTTAAATGTTTAAATGTTTAAATGTTTAAATGTTTAAATGTTTAAATGTTTAAATGTTTAAATGTTTAAATGTTTAAATGTTTAAATGTTTAAATGTTTAAATGTTTAAATGTTTAAATGTTTAAATGTTTAAATGTTTAAATGTTTAAATGTTTAAATGTTTAAATGTTTAAATGTTTAAATGTTTAAATGTTTAAATGTTTAAATGTTTAAATGTTTAAATGTTTAAATGTTTAAATGTTTAAATGTTTAAATGTTTAAATGTTTAAATGTTTAAATGTTTAAATGTTTAAATGTTTAAATGTTTAAATGTTTAAATGTTTAAATGTTTAAATGTTTAAATGTTTAAATGTTTAAATGTTTAAATGTTTAAATGTTTAAATGTTTAAATGTTTAAATGTTTAAATGTTTAAATGTTTAAATGTTTAAATGTTTAAATGTTTAAATGTTTAAATGTTTAAATGTTTAAATGTTTAAATGTTTAAATGTTTAAATGTTTAAATGTTTAAATGTTTAAATGTTTAAATGTTTAAATGTTTAAATGTTTAAATGTTTAAATGTTTAAATGTTTAAATGTTTAAATGTTTAAATGTTTAAATGTTTAAATGTTTAAATGTTTAAATGTTTAAATGTTTAAATGTTTAAATGTTTAAATGTTTAAATGTTTAAATGTTTAAATGTTTAAATGTTTAAATGTTTAAATGTTTAAATGTTTAAATGTTTAAATGTTTAAATGTTTAAATGTTTAAATGTTTAAATGTTTAAATGTTTAAATGTTTAAATGTTTAAATGTTTAAATGTTTAAATGTTTAAATGTTTAAATGTTTAAATGTTTAAATGTTTAAATGTTTAAATGTTTAAATGTTTAAATGTTTAAATGTTTAAATGTTTAAATGTTTAAATGTTTAAATGTTTAAATGTTTAAATGTTTAAATGTTTAAATGTTTAAATGTTTAAATGTTTAAATGTTTAAATGTTTAAATGTTTAAATGTTTAAATGTTTAAATGTTTAAATGTTTAAATGTTTAAATGTTTAAATGTTTAAATGTTTAAATGTTTAAATGTTTAAATGTTTAAATGTTTAAATGTTTAAATGTTTAAATGTTTAAATGTTTAAATGTTTAAATGTTTAAATGTTTAAATGTTTAAATGTTTAAATGTTTAAATGTTTAAATGTTTAAATGTTTAAATGTTTAAATGTTTAAATGTTTAAATGTTTAAATGTTTGTATGTTGCGAATTTACGGCGAAACGCGGTAATAGATTTTCATGAAATTCGACAGGTAGTTCCTTTTTTAATTGCGCGTCGACGTATATACAAGGTTTTTGGAATTTTTTCATTTCAAGGATAATATAAAAGGAAAAAGGAGCCTCCTTAGAGCCGCAGTCTGTTCTCGACTTGAGTCGCGTAAGTGTGAGTTGAGACTGGAGCCGCAGTCTCTTGAGTCGCGTAAGTGTGAGTTGAGACTGGAGCCGCAGTCTGTTCTCGACTTGAGTCGTGAAAGTGTGAGTTGAGACTAGAGCCGCAGTCTCTTGAGTCGCGTAAGTGTGAGTTGAGACTGGAGCCGCAGTCTCTTGAGTCGCGTAAGTGTGAGTTGAGACTGGAGCCGCAGTCTGTTCTCGACTTGAGTCGTGTAAGTGTGAGTGAGACTAGAGCCGCAGTCTGTTCTCGATTTGAGTCGTGTAAGTGTGAGTTGAGACTAGAGCCGCAGTCTGTCTCGACTTGAGTCGTGTAAGTGTGATTTGAGACTAGAGCCGCCGCAGTCTGTTCTCGACTTGAGTCGCGTAAGTGTGAGTTGAGACTAGAGCCGCCGCAGTCTGTTCTCGACTTGAGTCGCGTAAGTGTGATTTGAGACCGGAGCCGCAGTCTGTTCTCGACTTGAGTCGCGTAAGTGTGATTTGAGACCGGAGCCGCAGTCTGTTCTCGACTTGAGTCGCGTAAGTGTGAGTTGAGACTAGAGCCGCCGCAGTCTGTTCTCGACTTGAGTCGTGTAAGTGTGAGTTGAGACTAGAGCCGCAGTCTCTTGAGTCGCGTAAGTGTGAGTTGAGACTGGAGCCGCAGTCTGTTCTCGACTTGAGTCGCGTAAGTGTGAGTTGAGACTAGAGCCGCAGTCTCTTGAGTCGCGTACGTGTGAGTTGAGACTAGAGCCGCAGTCTGTTCTCGACTTGAGTCGCGTAAGTGTGAGTTGAGACTAGAGCCGCAGTCTGTTCTCGACTTGAGTCGCGTAAGTGTGAGTTGAGACTAGAGTCGCAGTCTGTTCTCGACTTGAGTCGCGTAAGTGTGAGTTGAGACTAGAGCCGCAGTCTGTTCTCGACTTGAGTCGTGTAAGTGTGAGTTGAGACTAGAGTCGCAGTCTGTTCTCGACTTGAGTCGTGTAAGTGTGAGTTGAGACTAGAGCCGCAGTCTCTTGAGTCGCGTACGTGTGAGTTGAGACTAGAGCCGCAGTCTGTTCTCGACTTGAGTCGCGTAAGTGTGAGTTGAGACTAGAGCCGCAGTCTGTTCTCGACTTGAGTCGTGCACACAACAGTATCCCATGATCTAAACGCCCAAATTCATTATTACTTTTCACAAACGAATATTAGAATATTGATAAACAAACCATATTCATTGAAAATGGAACACCATCATTCACCATCATTCACCATCATTCACCATCATTCACCATCATTCACCATCATTCACCATCATTCACCATCATTCACCATCATTCACCATCATTCACCATCATTCACCATCATTCACCATCATTCACCATCATTCACCATCATTCACCATCATTCACCATCATTCACCATCATTCACCATCATTCACCATCATTCACCATCATTCACCATCATTCACCATCATTCACCATCATTCACCATCATTCACCATCATTCACCATCATTCACCATCATTCACCATCATTCACCATCATTCACCATCATTCACCATCATTCACCATCATTCACCATCATTCACCATCATTCACCATCATTCACCATCATTCACCATCATTCACCATCATTCACCATCATTCACCATCATTCACCATCATTCACCATCATTCACCATCATTCACCATCATTCACCATCATTCACCATCATTCACCATCATTCACCATCATTCACCATCATTCACCATCATTCACCATCATTCACCATCATTCACCATCATTCACCATCATTCACCATCATTCACCATCATTCACCATCATTCACCATCATTCACCATCATTCACCATCATTCACCATCATTCACCATCATTCACCATCATTCACCATCATTCACCATCATTCACCATCATTCACCATCATTCACCATCATTCACCATCATTCACCATCATTCACCATCATTCACCATCATTCACCATCATTCACCATCATTCACCATCATTCACCATCATTCACCATCATTCACCATCATTCACCATCATTCACCATCATTCACCATCATTCACCATCATTCACCATCATTCACCATCATTCACCATCATTCACCATCATTCACCATCATTCACCATCATTCACCATCATTCACCATCATTCACCATCATTCACCATCATTCACCATCATTCACCATCATTCACCATCATTCACCATCATTCACCATCATTCACCATCATTCACCATCATTCACCATCATTCACCATCATTCACCATCATTCACCATCATTCACCATCATTCACCATCATTCACCATCATTCACCATCATTCACCATCATTCACCATCATTCACCATCATTCACCATCATTCACCATCATTCACCATCATTCACCATCATTCACCATCATTCACCATCATTCACCATCATTCACCATCATTCACCATCATTCACCATCATTCACCATCATTCACCATCATTCACCATCATTCACCATCATTCACCATCATTCACCATCATTCACCATCATTCACCATCATTCACCATCATTCACCATCATTCACCATCATTCACCATCATTCACCATCATTCACCATCATTCACCATCATTCACCATCATTCACCATCATTCACCATCATTCACCATCATTCACCATCATTCACCATCATTCACCATCATTCACCATCATTCACCATCATTCACCATCATTCACCATCATTCACCATCATTCACCATCATTCACCATCATTCACCATCATTCACCATCATTCACCATCATTCACCATCATTCACCATCATTCACCATCATTCACCATCATTCACCATCATTCACCATCATTCACCATCATTCACCATCATTCACCATCATTCACCATCATTCACCATCATTCACCATCATTCACCATCATTCACCATCATTCACCATCATTCACCATCATTCACCATCATTCACCATCATTCACCATCATTCACCATCATTCACCATCATTCACCATCATTCACCATCATTCACCATCATTCACCATCATTCACCATCATTCACCATCATTCACCATCATTCACCATCATTCACCATCATTCACCATCATTCACCATCATTCACCATCATTCACCATCATTCACCATCATTCACCATCATTCACCATCATTCACCATCATTCACCATCATTCACCATCATTCACCATCATTCACCATCATTCACCATCATTCACCATCATTCACCATCATTCACCATCATTCACCATCATTCACCATCATTCACCATCATTCACCATCATTCACCATCATTCACCTCATTTGGGCTCGATTCAACTTTTTTTTCTTCGCAAGTCGAGAACAGACTGCGACTCTAGTCTCAACTCACACTTACACGACTCAAGTCGAGAACAGACTGCGGCTCTAGTCTCAACTCACACTTACACGACTCAAGTCGAGAACAGACTGCGGCTCTAGTCTCAACTCACACTTACACGACTCAAGTCGAGAACAGACTGCGGCTCTAGTCTCAACTCACACTTACACGACTCAAGTCGAGAACAGACTGCGACTCTAGTCTCAACTCACACTTACACGACTCAAGTCGAGAACAGACTGCGACTCTAGTCTCAACTCACACTTACACGACTCAAGTCGAGAACAGACTGCGGCTCTAGTCTCAACTCACACTTACACGACTCAAGTCGAGAACAGACTGCGACTCTAGTCTCAACTCACACTTACACGACTCAAGTCGAGAACAGACTGCGACTCTAGTCTCAACTCACACTTACACGACTCAAGTCGAGAACAGACTGCGGCTCTAGTCTCAACTCACACTTACACGACTCAAGTCGAGAACAGACTGCGGCTCTAGTCTCAACTCACACTTACACGACTCAAGTCGAGAACAGACTGCGGCTCTAGTCTCAACTCACACTTACACGACTCAAGTCGAGAACAGACTGCGGCTCTAGTCTCAACTCACACTTACACGACTCAAGTCGAGAACAGACTGCGACTCTAGTCTCAACTCACACTTACACGACTCAAGTCGAGAACAGACTGCGGCTCTAGTCTCAACTCACACTTACACGACTCAAGTCGAGAACAGACTGCGGCTCTAGTCTCAACTCACACTTACACGACTCAAGTCGAGAACAGACTGCGACTCTAGTCTCAACTCACACTTACACGACTCAAGTCGAGAACAGACTGCGGCTCTAGTCTCAACTCACACTTACACGACTCAAGTCGAGAACAGACTGCGGCTCTAGTCTCAACTCACACTTACACGACTCAAGTCGAGAACAGACTGCGGCTCTAGTCTCAACTCACACTTACACGACTCAAGTCGAGAACAGACTGCGACTCTAGTCTCAACTCACACTTACACGACTCAAGTCGAGAACAGACTGCGGCTCTAGTCTCAACTCACACTTACACGACTCAAGTCGAGAACAGACTGCGGCTCTAGTCTCAACTCACACTTACACGACTCAAGTCGAGAACAGACTGCGGCTCTAGTCTCAACTCACACTTACACGACTCAAGTCGAGAACAGACTGCGACTCTAGTCTCAACTCACACTTACACGACTCAAGTCGAGAACAGACTGCGACTCTAGTCTCAACTCACACTTACACGACTCAAGTCGAGAACAGACTGCGACTCTAGTCTCAACTCACACTTACACGACTCAAGTCGAGAACAGACTGCGGCTCTAGTCTCAACTCACACTTACACGACTCAAGTCGAGAACAGACTGCGGCTCTAGTCTCAACTCACACTTACACGACTCAAGTCGAGAACAGACTGCGGCTCTAGTCTCAACTCACACTTACACGACTCAAGTCGAGAACAGACTGCGACTCTAGTCTCAACTCACACTTACACGACTCAAGTCGAGAACAGACTGCGACTCTAGTCTCAACTCACACTTACACGACTCAAGTCGAGAACAGACTGCGGCTCTAGTCTCAACTCACACTTACACGACTCAAGTCGAGAACAGACTGCGACTCTAGTCTCAACTCACACTTACACGACTCAAGTCGAGAACAGACTGCGACTCTAGTCTCAACTCACACTTACACGACTCAAGTCGAGAACAGACTGCGGCTCTAGTCTCAACTCACACTTACACGACTCAAGTCGAGAACAGACTGCGACTCTAGTCTCAACTCACACTTACACGACTCAAGTCGAGAACAGACTGCGGCTCTAGTCTCAACTCACACTTACACGACTCAAGTCGAGAACAGACTGCGGCTCTAGTCTCAACTCACACTTACACGACTCAAGTCGAGAACAGACTGCGACTCTAGTCTCAACTCACACTTACACGACTCAAGTCGAGAACAGACTGCGACTCTAGTCTCAACTCACACTTACACGACTCAAGTCGAGAACAGACTGCGGCTCTAGTCTCAACTCACACTTACACGACTCAAGTCGAGAACAGACTGCGACTCTAGTCTCAACTCACACTTACACGACTCAAGTCGAGAACAGACTGCGACTCTAGTCTCAACTCACACTTACACGACTCAAGTCGAGAACAGACTGCGACTCTAGTCTCAACTCACACTTACACGACTCAAGTCGAGAACAGACTGCGGCTCTAGTCTCAACTCACACTTACACGACTCAAGTCGAGAACAGACTAACGTTGTCTGTCTACTAACGTTGATAGTAGGTATTGCCTGAAGTAATAGTAGGTCAAAGTTAGTAGACAGACTAACGTTGTCTGTCTACTAACGTTGATAGTAGGTATTGCCTGAAGTAATAGTAGGTATTGCTATTGGTGTAACACATTATGATAAATACAACAATTTATAAAAGTAAACGTGGTTTAGCGTTATACGTAGATGGTCCTAACTAACATGACATTTTCACTACACCGTCACTGGCAATCATTCACCATCATTCACCATCATTCACCATCATTCACCATCATTCACCATCATTCACCATCATTCACCATCATTCACCATCATTCACCTCATTTGGGCTCGATTCAACTTTTTTTTCTTCGCAAGTTTTTGCAACTTAGAGTCACTTCTCCCCTCCCCTCCGCCAATGCTCCTTATCTCTCCAGTCATCCTCTCTCAAAACTTCGGCATTCCATCTCTTTCCAACATTGGCCATCCATATTTTCCTTCGCCTACCACGCTGGTTTGGAGTACATTCAGTGGTAATCTCTCCGTATTCATTCGGCGTAGATGGCCACACCACTTTACCTGGGTCTTACCAATGCTACTTGTAGAGTTGATCATCCAATTCAAAATGAACCTGTTTGATATTAATCAAAATCAAATGACACGAGAACCAATCAGAACAGAATTTTTGAGAGAATGCATCTATGATTGTATCTCGTGGAATTTAATCAGTAATCACGGTTAAAACTGGACAGGCTTTTGACTTTTTTCGAAGAGAATGCATCTATGATTGGATCTCGTGAGATTCAATCACGGTTAAAATTGAGCAGGCTTTTGTGCGACCGGGCTACTTTCCTGTGAAAATGAGGTTTCTATTTCGGTAATGGAAAGACCTGACTCTTGTACTTGAATCAAAATAGTTTTCGCTATTGAAATTTGAAATATACTGAAGTTAGAAAAACCATATTAAGAAATCAAACAAAAAAATCCTTTGTACAGTATGTAGTTGAAAAGTTCGAAAATCAATTTGCAACTCAGCTTTACAAACAGACCTTAATCCGCCGGCTTTCAAGAGTTTACGGTCAAAATTATGGAACGTTTCAAAATTTATGCAGCTCTGCAAACTTTCCGGCTACTTTTTTATGATAACTGAAAGTTTATTTCGTCTCTCCGGAAGTCCTTCAAAGTTGGAATGTAACTTTTCCATTTTGCAAATTCCGGCTGGACGATTCCACATACAGGCCGACAGAACTCATTCCTCAATTTTAATATTTATAGAATATAAATTGGATATTTCCATTTGAAATATTGGCATCCTTCCTGCTGATTCCAGATTGAGTTGAGTATGATATAGAGTGAGAGCGAAAGTGTCAGAAGAGAGTGAGAGGAGGATTAATCAGTCAATGTGGTGATGCAACAAACATGCAGAGATCATAAAGTTTGGATTTCGCTCTCTTTCTCTTTTCATATATCACTTTGTTTCTCCGCAATACATGATTCCCTACGATGACAAATTTATTTATTTGTTGATACAATTACATGAATCATGTACGTCAACAATTCGTTACATTAATTATGGAACCATTCATTATCACAATACCCTTCCTCAAAAACAGTGAAATTCCTAGATCAGATTTTCCTAAATGCCGGCTGAACAAAACCTATTCTGTTCTAAGAGCTTGAAACTTATTTATTCTATTAGAACACCTAATAAAGCTGTTATAATTAATCAATTTTGAATTTTATCGCGAACGGCGAATATCAATTTCATAAATTGAAGACTACCATACCACTTTTCGAAACTTTGAGGTTTAAAAGTTAGTTACTCACTTGGATAACGAGATCTTTCCTGGGTCATTGTAGTTCTATGTCTATGTATGAGATAAATCAATCACCATAATAATGAAATGATAGCTGGAAATTCAGGTATATTTTCTCCACAATTTTCCTACCTATTTGTATTTGAAGCAGTCCATTTCTCTTGCTTAGCATTGCCAAAGAGTCTAAGCAGTGAGTTTTGTCATTCAAAGATGGGGACAATGTGATTCATTGATTCAAGTGATTTATTGATTGACGCAATGACTATTTGATTGTAGAATCAATACAGCTAGGCAGTAACTGTACAATACAGTAGGTAGAAATTCGTAGACTTGGTATTTTTTCCTATAATACAAAGTATTACCATTATTGTAGCATGATGGTATAGGTCGTTTATGTACCAAATTTCTC
Source organism: Nilaparvata lugens (assembly GCF_014356525.2). Lineage (NCBI taxonomy): Eukaryota > Metazoa > Arthropoda > Insecta > Hemiptera > Delphacidae > Nilaparvata > Nilaparvata lugens. Next base: position 90,911,532 of record NC_052505.1, read on the forward strand.
AATTAGCTGAAGCCGATAGTCCAAGTAGTTATTTATCGTGAAGCTATGTGCCCGCTGGTAGTCTCTCATACTGTGTCGTTCTTAAGATGCGTACAGACTTTCGCTCTGCTCCGCAATCGAACGTCACTCGAGCAGATCGATGATGATCAACCGGGGAGCAAGAGTGGAACGCGAGAAGAGCTAACATCTCCCGTAACGTTCATGATCGGAGCGATTGCAGAGCGAGTGCGGAGCGAGTGCGTGGAGCGATTGTGAAGCGTGTGTGGAGCGAGTGCGGAGCGTGCGCGGAGTGTTTTGGAGACGCGTATGTCACCTTTACACTCTCACCCGGCCAAGACAGTAATAAAACAGTAGTTTACAGTGATCGGCTTGTGCTAACAAAAATCAGCTTGAAATTTCAAACTTAAACAATCTATACCATGTGATATCTTCTCATGCTATCTTTATCTATGGAATTACAAAATCTAGAGACATGATTGTAGGACAAAGTTGATTCGAAATCAACTGATATTTGTTTTGAGATAGAAAAAATGTTCCAAGAAAGTGGAATGTTTCAAGAAATGTATGATACATAATTAGATTGACGTAATACATACAATGAGATTGAATAAAAACATGAGTAGATGATGAGAAAGCTCGATGCAAGTAATCAGCATGAGCCCTTATCAAAATTGCCTATCCTGCAGATTGGATCTGTTGGTCTTTCATTCCTGTTGAATGCATGCGTACGGTATTTTACTACCCGTATGCTCGCAGCCAACATCTACTGCCATATCATCATATCGTGACGTCAGCATCGGACAGAAAACAATGTAAACAAACTCTGCAGAAAAGTTTTCTATCCGATGCTGACGTCACGATATGGTGATATGGCAGTAGATGTTGGATTCAGAGGCTAGACTTCCCAGCGTGTCTATTCTATAACTGGTCTAAGATTGTTTCTGAGAAGCTATAAAACTCCGTGACATCCTGCTATTCAATTGTACAATTCTTTTAATCCCAATGATAACGCCAGAGAAAACTCCTATAATATAGAAGGCAAGACATTGTATTCTGTGATAACGCTCACTGAGTAGATTAATACATTCATGAATTTCATGATTTCAGTAATGATTGGATTTGAACAATCTAAATCTAAATCATAGATGAATAAGGCCCAATTTCACCAAAGTTTCTGAAACCGCCGGTTTCGAAACTGTGGTTCCTGGCTGAACAGAAGTTTTGAATGCTGACGGATTTCACCAGCACAAACTGACCAAAGATTCCGAAACCGTCGTTTTGGGGTATTGTGAAGGCAGTGAACCCACTTGACGTCATTTTTATAACCTAAAAACTTTGTTGTGCTCTCGTAGATTGTTGTTCTAACATTCAATACGAATAAGAATCTTCATTATTAAAGACATTGTTAACAATGCATTTACAAACGTCAATAATAGGTACTAGATAATACATAATAGTACTAGTCTGCAAATATTTGGTCTAGTCAATCACAAAAAATTCTTGTATGCTACATAAAATTTAGGCTTTCAGTAGTTTTCAATTTTCTTCTGAAGAATGCAAGAGACAATGATTTGATTCCTAGTAGTAAAGAATTGTCAAGTATACACAAGTGATGTATACTTAAAGACAGATGTATACACAAGATTTTTTTGCAAAGTAGGTAGTGATCCTGAGCTTTTGAGCTCTGATATTATTCCTATTTCTGAATAGGTGATTGAATATCTATTGTAAGTGGACATAATATTAGAGTTTTTTCTAGGTTCAATGAGAGATTTCATTATTCACATGAATCATTAAGGAGTACAGAGCTATCATCTAGAAAATTTTGTACTCCTGTTTTGGATTTACAACTAACTTTGAGATTAAAATCATCAGCAAAAAGTAATCCTGCTTTATGAGTACCTTCTATGTTACAAATTATGTCATTAAAATATAGGCTATTAATGAGTATTGTTCCAAGTATGGAGCGTTGAGTGACCCTATACCGATCCTTCCTGCCCTTAGAGAACTGACAATCTCTGTAAACAATCTGGTTGCAGTCTTTTAAATATGACATAACGAGATCGATTCATTCAGAATTGCAGCCATAATAAGAAAGTTTGCTACCAAGTATGTTATGCCAGTACCGTATCGTAAGACATACCAGCATATGACCTAAAGCTAACAGAAAGATCCTTATCCAAATAATCAACAACACTATTTACTAGTCTTGTAACTTCATTACATGGCCTGAAGCCAAATTGTTTTTCAGTAAACATACCAAAGCTTTCAAAATGACTTGATATCTGGTCTTGCATTATGGCCTTGAATACTTTGGATATCACAGGTACAATAATTGATGGTCAGAAGTTTTTTTATCGCCTTTTTATGTACAAGTAATACCTTAATGTTTTTCAATACACTTGGAAAAATGCCCTTGCAAACCAAACAGTCATACATATACGTATAAGTTGCCTTTTTCTTGTTTCTATAGTTTTTCCGGTGTTGTAAATTAGCTATAGGTATTATTTGTAATCGAAAATTTATTCGTTTTTATCTGTTAATTAGTTTTAATTGGGTCATTTATATATATATTAGGTACGGTACCTAGTTTAATAAGAAACTCATGGAGAAAACGTTGAGTGGGAAAACGATTGGGGAGCCTCTGCATATATATATGAACAGTTCTGATTGATCTAATAGAAAAACATTTTAATATTATTGAATGTAAGAAGACTTATTACTTTAAATAAATTATTGAAATTGTTGGATTGGTTAAAAATAGGAAGCGAATTCAACAATTTTAATAAACTACTGCCTAATGAATTAACTAACAAACTTATAACTAAATCCAAAAATATCAAAATAATCAACTGACTATTGAACAACATTTGAAATGTCAATACATGAGTGTGTGTGACCTAACATTCAGCTCTTTACGATTACAGTAGGCTACACGAAAACGCGAAAGTAGTGCGATATAAAACTGTTTATAGGTTATAATCGCCCGTTTTCGAAGGCTAACCGACCAAACTTGGCCGGTAAGTTTGAACTGGAGTTTTCGGAGTCACGTGACCCTAAACGAGTGTGGTGAAATTCGATTCTGTCGTTTACGGCCAAACAGCAGATTTCATTTTGTTAAACTGTTGGTTTGGTGTTTGGTGAAATCGGGCCTAAGAATGAGGAGATTGTGGGAAAACGTATCCAATATTTGATGTGCTGAATTCTATAGTAAGGTCCACGTTATAATGGCAGTGGGAGAAGATAGGAGAACAACGAAGCCGATCCACTGTCTTGTCAATGCCTTCTATAGACGCTAGCTGATACAGGTTTATTGATGTATATTAACTGTTCATTCTCGTTTAAAATAATCAATCTTATTTTATAAAGGCAAGAAATTATATTTTTCGTTGTTGGTTATCCATCTTGTTTTCACTGGAATTATTACTATTGTATTCTTATATGATTTTAAAGTGAAAAACACTCACATTCCTTGGTGTGGCAACGCGTTTCGTGCTGGTGTTGCACATTCTCAAGTTGACCAAATCAACTTTTCCTCCCACACCCTGTTCGACAAACTCATTTAAATCCTCCTCTATCAACCGCCAAAACTCCCCTCCACCTCCACCCCGACCAAATACTCACCCTCATAACCTTAAATACCGTACTTTAGTTTCTGTTTGGCTTGAGAATGTGCAACACCAGCACGAAACGCGTCGCCACACCAAAGAATGTGATTGTTTTTTCACTTTAAAGTTATATTAGAATACAATTAATAGTTATATTTTACAATAATTTCATAATGAATTCACATAATTAAGATGGAATATTTTGTTAATTAATTATTAATTCTACATTGTTAAAAGACGATCTGGCCACAGAACAAAGCGAGGAAGAGATAGCACTATCCGCTTTGTTGAATGATAGACAAGGATAGCAATACCATTGCTTATCAAACACTGCCATTATAACGTGAACCTCACTATAGCAAATTTCATGATTCCCAGTGAGTGCATGTTCGTGGAAATTCATTGGTTATATAAAGGATTAATCGATTGGAAACAATCACCTCTATTATATATCTATCTATCAATCAATCCAGCAATTAAATAAACGACAAGAGCTATTGTGATAACTCATTTAGATTGAACCGGAAAAAATCGTTTAATACCTCCATTACAAAAATGATGTACCGTGTACGTATAAAACTGTTTATAGGTTATAATCGCCCGTTTTCGAAGGCTAACCGACCAAACTTGGCCGGTAAGTTTGAACTGGAGTTTTCGGAGTCACGTGACCCTAAACGAGTGTGGTGAAATTCGATTCTGTCGTTTACGGCCAAACAGCAGATTTCATTTTGTTAAACTGTTGGTTTGGTGTTTGGTGAAATCGGGCCTAAGAATGAGGAGATTGTGGGAAAACGTATCCAATATTTGATGTGCTGAATTCTATAGTAAGGTCCACGTTATAATGGCAGTGGGAGAAGATAGGAGAACAACGAAGCCGATCCACTGTCTTGTCAATGCCTTCTATAGACGCTAGCTGATACAGGTTTATTGATGTATATTAACTGTTCATTCTCGTTTAAAATAATCAATCTTATTTTATAAAGGCAAGAAATTATATTTTTCGTTGTTGGTTATCCATCTTGTGTTTCACTGGAATTATTACTATTGTATTCTTATATGATTTTAAAGTGAAAAACACTCACATTCCTTGGTGTGGCAACGCGTTTCGTGCTGGTGTTGCACATTCTCAAGTTGACCAAATCAACTTTTCCTCCCACACCCTGTTCGACAAACTCATTTAAATCCTCCTCTATCAACCGCCAAAACTCCCCTCCACCTCCACCCCGACCAAATACTCACCCTCATAACCTTAAATACCGTACTTTAGTTTCTGTTTGGCTTGAGAATGTGCAACACCAGCACGAAACGCGTCGCCACACCAAAGAATGTGATTGTTTTTTCACTTTAAAGTTATATAATAGTTATATTTTTCCAATAATTTCATAATGAATTCACATAATTAAGATGGAATATTTTGTTAATTAATTATTAATTCTACATTGTCAGAAGACGATCTGGCCACAGAACAAAGCGAGGAAGAGATAGCACTATCCGCTTTGTTGAATGATAGACAAGGATAGCAATACCATTGCTTATCAAACACTGCCATTATAACGTGAACCTCACTATAGCAAATTTCATGATTCCCAGTGAGTGCATGTTCGTGGAAATTCATTGGTTATATAAAGGATTAATCGATTGGAAACAATCACCTCTATTATATATCTATCTATCAATCAATCCAGCAATTAAATAAACGACAAGAGAGCTATTGTGATAACTCATTTAGATTGAACCGGAAAAAATCGTTTAATACCTCCATTACAAAAATGATGTACCGTGTACGTATATTACTGTTTTCCAATAACTTTGATACGCAAAAAGAAATTGGTTATTAATAGAATGCTGGAAGCAGAGATTGAACAAACAAGCTGATTGCATATTTTGTGGAAAAAACGAGATGGGACCGACTCAGACTCTGCTATGGATAGTGATTTTTTATTTATGATGAGAGCAGCTTGTGATCGTTCCCAATCTAAAAATGCATGACAGATGAAAAATAAAAGCTAAGCACGTCAACTGTGAAAAAACATGATTCGCTGCCGAAATTATCGCAGCGTTCGTCAGTTTGTACTCTCTATAACGATACAGTGTAATTTTGTACTCTCTATAACGATACAGTGTCAAAGTTCCGGAAGGTTTTTTACAACAGTATAATATTGCAGCTCATCTAACCAACCGTGGCTCGCAGATTCGCTCCAACAAAAGCTCACTTTTCATGCTTGTTTGGGGAAAGAATATTTTTCTCACACTTTTTTGTGAGTGATGGTTGAAAATTACAAGCTCTAATGGTTACAGGATATTTTTGATACTGGAATTTGTAACTCAAATTTGTCCCTTCACCTCCTGAATTTCATGTATTTGTTGAAGAATATTCGATTTTTTAGAGCAACTTTTTTGTTACAATTATCTGATTGGTGTCTCATTGACAAGTGGAGAAAAACAAATAAGTTTGTTCTACTTTGAGTCTAGTCCAGTCCGATTTATAGTTACCATTATATTATATAAAAAGATAAGAAGTATAGTAACTGTAATCCAATCCAGCTCTAGTGTAGAGAGGCCATAAATTTGTTTACTCTAGTCCAGTCCAATTCAGGAGCCAAATTTCAAAATACTCAGTTCTTTAAAGCACTTTCACTTATTTTTCCGCACACACATCAAATCGCATGAAGTCGTCGAGAGTGGGAGAACTTTTAAATCGTGTTCAATCGTTACATTTTTGCTAAGATCTGTTGCAACCTACATAAAAATAATATTGGCTTGGACAAGCTTGTATTACAAAGAAAAAATATAAATTTCTACAAAGTATAAATCAATAATAATTGAGATGATTATTTTGATTACACCTCACAATGGGCTCTGTATACAATTAATTTCAAAAGAGCGCGCCAAAAACTGTAAACCAGTTTTATATTCGTTTGGTGGGTGATGCGTCAGTCATGTGGTTTCTGGTAACATGTCACTTGGTCGAAGCGGTGCATGTACCGCAACCTCCCATGAACTCAATCATTGTTTAGAATGTTTATGTTCATTTGCTTACCGATGCCCATGTGCGTTGTGCGTATTTTTCATAATTTCATTTAGAATGTTTTTCATGAACCCCTAAAAACTCTTATTTATTTTGTCAAGTATTTGTTATAATTACAGTTTTTATTCACAAAATTGTATTACTAAATATCCAAATGTGCTCAAGACTATTTATTACTTTATCACAAATGTTTATTTTATGTAATTTATTGAACATTGCAAACAACCTAGACGTGATTCATATTTTTATTTTTATCTGAAACAATATCTACTGTTTATGAAGTTAAACTTAACTCTGAGAACTAATTCTATTTTAATTCTTTCAAGATGTATTTGCAAAAAATCATTTTAATTTACACATACCATACCTCGTTTCAGAGGCTATGTGGCAGAAATTGCCTAAATTCATCAAAAAGAATTTTTAGAGTCAAACTCTGTTTTATTTTTAATGAATATATAAGTCTTAAGTGTTAGCACTCCAAGTGGACTCTTCAAAATCTCCAAATTATTATGTTACCACAATATTATTATTTTATCCAGTTCATAATCATAGACTTACCTGTAAGTTAATTCTTTTATTTTTATTCTATATCTTATAATTCTATTATTCAATTTTTCATGTATTCCAGATACTTTTTTCATAATGTCTTTAATATTGAATTATTAGCATAATTCCAATAAAATGAAAAATTATAATAGTAGCCTAACGGTGAAATTATTCTACCACTTAGACCTATGCCCACTAGTCACTGGTCAATACCTAATGTCTGATTGTTCTATGTTCTTTGCTATAATTATTTACCATCCATTTTCTTAAAAAGAGTTGATAAAATCTCATTTTTATGACTAATTCTTAATTAATTTCAAGGTCAGAAACAGTGTGTGAATGAATTTTTAGATCAATACTGTATTACAATTGAGGCCTAATGCCCTATAAAGGGTTAATAAAAACACAAAAGTTCAAATATTTGGTTGAAATCGTCGCCGTCAAGTATTTTACCTCCACCCAGACATCACTCACCATCTTCGACCTTCCTCCCACCACAACCCCTTCCATTGCCGTCACATCAAGTTACAGGAACAGATTATTTTGAAGCTTATTCTCAGTTGCATAAAAGCTTATAAAATTTTCAACGTGATTGAATGAATGTTACAAGAACCAATAAGAGGAGCCTTATTTCTTGAAAACTCGTCTCTGATTGTCTCTTGTGACATTAAATCTTGATTTAAATTTAACAGGCTTCTGTACAACCTGTCCTTAATCCCTAAAGTGGAGTTGATGATGATCAGAGAAGTTTTCTTTTTTGGAATGTCTTCTCTAATTGTTGGTTCTTATGGCATTTAATCATGATCAGAATTTAACAGCTTCTGTGCAACCGGACCTTCATCCCTTAAATGAAGGTGATGTTGATGATGACCATTGAATAATTATATAGGCTACCACAGCAATCAATCCAAAATTCAAATTTTATTTTATTTTATTGATTTTTTGTTGCAGTGTGGAGCGTGGCGCTTGACCTACAGGGTCCCGTGTTCCTGGTGGAGCCTCCACACAGGGTGGAGTTCTCGAATAGCACCGGAGGCCGGATAGACTGCACGGCACACGGAAGTCCCCTGCCACACATCGAATGGACGCTAGGTCAGATAAGCTCACATCTCACATCTCTGCAACCTGATCTAGGCTAAGTACCCCGCTATCTAGCGTATCGAGCAAAGCCGCTGCAATTCACTCGTGTAACATTACCCTGTGGTATGTGTGTTGAGGGAAGAGGGTGTCGAATAGATGTTAACGACGCTCTTTGAATGCTTCGGATCCCACAAGCATTTAGACAGAGCCATACATGATATACTGTATAGTCTGAAATAATAAAGCTAATGTCCAGTTTTACCAAGTTTGGCCAAGAAATTTGGACATAGTCAAGTCGGGTACGATTTTCAAGTGTGCACTGCAATATCGATAGTAATATCTATCGCAATAGAAATCATATGTTCCAGAGTCCACTCGTAGTAAACCGTACCTGATTTAAAATGACTTGATAAGCTTGATGATACCGGACATTAGTCTAATAAATATATTCTAGACTGATAAATATAGTCCAATTTATAAATTAATATCCAAATCTAATCCATATACTAAGTCATGCATTCATGATACACAATAAGCTTGAACCTTGAAATGAAGAAGAAAAACTCATTCGTCGTCATGGCTTGGGTTTTAATTAGCTCAATGAGCTAAACCGGTTTGCCGGCTAAATGAGCTTACCGGCGTCTACCTTTTCCTCAGTCTACCAATGCTTCATTTACAGATGGAATTAAATAGAGAATGCATTTATTCAAATGCTAATTAATATATAATTATTATTTAACTAAAATCCTAAATAAATGCTGCAAATCACCCCGAAGACTTCTGCTACTGCAGACATTGAAGTCTTCGGGGTGATTTGCAGCATTTATTTAGGATTTTCGTTAAATAGTAATTATAATGCTTCATTTCTCTATTGGTCTATGAATCATGCATTTAGGGGTGAACGATCCGGTGACATTCTTGAAAGATGTCAAACCACTTTTCCCAGTAGAACAATAAAGTGCACTAGAATCTAAGCAATTAAGAATTGTAACTATGTTGACCATACTTACTAGCGGTTGCGTTCCACATTCTCTCCTTATCAATTCATCTCGAATATGATCTTTTTCTAGTGCAACATCTCTAAGAAACTACATTTTTCTTAAAAAATAAATTAATGAATGAATGAATTTCCGTCACCTAAATTAAAACCTAAGCCATGTCGACGACGACGAGTTTGGAGACAAGATTAAGCAATATCTACTAAGGACCTTTTTTATGCATGATATTGAATTCGGAAAAACTAATGTGCTATTCATTTTTACTTCAGTGATAGTCAGATGCAGAAAACGTCTATATCAATTCCTCTGTAGTTTTCTTGTAGTAGTTTGAGTCAAAGTTAAGATAGCAGTATTCACCCAGGACTTTCAAAATGCATGATATTGAATCCAGAAAAACTAAAAACTAATGAACAGTATTAATTTTTCTCTAAAATAGGGAGCTTCTCTACTATTTCCTCTGTAGTTGTCTTGTAGTATTTTGAGACAAAGTTAAGATGACAATATTCACCATGGACTTTTTAAATGCATGATATTGAATCCAAAAAAACTATTAAACTAGAAAATAATGAACATTATTCATATTCGCTTCAGTGTTAGTCCAATATAGGAAACGTCTCTACTATTTCCTCTGTTTCCTCTAAAACGTCTCTACTATTTCCTCTGTTTCCTCGAAAACGTCTCTACTATTTCCTCTGTTTCCTCGAAAACGTCTCTACTATTTCCTCTGTTTCCTCGAAAACGTTTCTACTATTTCCTCTGTTTCCTCGAAAACGTCTCTACTATTTCCTCTGTTTCCTCGAAAACGTCTCTACTATTTCCTCTGTTTCCTCGAAAACGTCTCTACTATTTCCTCTGTTTCCTCGAAAACGTCTCTACTATTTCCTCTGTTTCCTCGAAAACGTTTCTACTATTTCCTCTGTTTCCTCGAAAACGTTTCTACTATTTCCTCTGTTTCCTCGAAAACGTTTCTACTATTTCCTCTGTTTCCTCGAAAACGTCTCTACTATTTCCTCTGTTTCCTCGAAAACGTTTCTACTATTTCCTCTGTTTCCTTGAAAACGTCTCTACTATTCCTCTGTTTCCTCGAAAACGTTCTACTATTTCCTCTGTTTCTCGAAAACGTCTCTACTATTTCTCTGTTTCCTCGAAAACGTTTCTACTATTTCCTCTGTTTCCTTGAAAACGTCTCTACTATTCCTCTGTTTCCTCGAAAACGTCTCTACTATTTCCTCTGTTTCTCGAAAACGTCTCTACTATTTCTCTGTTTCCTCGAAAACGTTTCTACTATTCCTCTGTTTCCTCGAAAACGTTTCTACTATTCCTCTGTTTCCTCGAAAACGTTTCTACTATTCCTCTGTTTCCTCGAAAACGTCTCTACTATTTCCTCTGTTTCCTCGAAAACGTCTCTACTATTTCCTCTGTTTCCTCGAAAACGTTTCTACTATTTCCTCTGTTCCCTCTGCAGTAGGAATATGAGTTCAAGTTAAGATAGAAGTATTCACCCATAATCTTTTTACATGCATGATATTGAATCCAGGAAAACTATTAAACTAAAAACTAGTGAGCAGTAATCTTTTCATTTTGGCATTAGTGATAGTCAAATGTAGAAAACGTCTCTACCATTTCCTCTGTAGTTTTCTTGTACGAGTTTGAAAGTAGTGTGTGTGCTTTTAGGCTATTTGTGTGAGAGAATTCTGGTGAATGCACATGGCTGAACAAGTATGAATAAAGCAACTAAGTTCGCAAACTACGAAACTTCCAACTCGCTTAATTCTTGTCCTGCAATGGATTCCGACAATATCGTGTCCTTTCCTACCGCACCGCATCCCAAATTAACTTAATTTCCTCTTGTCATAACTTTGTTGTCGGAGTGCATCACAACTGAAACTTCTGGCTTCACATTACCGGTATTCATTCGAGGGTGTTGGAGAATTGTCAACACTTTATACCTCTAGCTTTTATGGCTTCCGTCTACTACTTATATTATATTCCTCATATTACTCCCTTATATTACCAGACATATCATATATAGATATAAGACCTCCATTATTAGCAATGATACTCTGTACTGTATCATCCGATCTCCTTTATTAACAACGAGCAGGTGTTACCCGTGCTCCGTAAGGGTCTGTTAAAAGCACAAAACATATATTTATTCATTTATTCATTTATTAGAACTGTCACAAACACGATATTTGGAAAGAGAAACAGGCAATTGCCCAAAACTTCTTCAATTCCTTGATTTTGGCACATAAATAGTCCAAAGTGAGGTTAAGTTAAAAATTTCTGTTTTCACCAAAGAATAACACTCAGAGAATACCTATTTGAGATATGACTGATGAATTTTGAATTTTGAAGGGTTGATAAGAGCCGGAAATAACACTAAACAATCTGAAAGTTTCAATAATATTGAATAAACTTGAAAATTTTGAGCAGAAAAATTAAAACTTAAAAATTAAAAATTAAATTAATCTAGTTTATAGTGCTCATATTAAAATTATTAAGAGTAGGTAAACCCCATTTTAATAAATAATACAGTATCTGTTATTATTGGACAATTTTGTTGTATTAATTCATCTGACTGTTTTTATTTCATTTGTATCTTGACGTTTGTACAACACTCTGTGTTCTATGACAATAAATAATTATTGATTTATTATCAACTGTAATATTTTACAATAGAAAGCCTATTTGATTGGCTTTTACCTTACGTCAACTTTGTATCACAAATTGGATAAATCTGTCCTTACTTAATGCCATTACCAGACATATCATATATAGATATAAGACCTCCATTATTAACAATGATACTCTGTACTGTATCATCTGATCTCCTTTATTAACAACGAGCAGGTGTTACCCGTGCTCCGTAAGGGTCTGTTAAAAGCACAAAACATATATTTATTCATTTATTCATTTATTAGAACTGTCACAAACACGATATTTGGAAAGAGAAACAGGCAATTGCCCAAAACTTCTTCAATTCCTTGATTTTGGCACATAAATAGTCCAAAGTGAGGTTAAGTTAAAATTTCTGTTTTCACCAAAGAATAACACTCAGAGAATACCTATTTGAGATATGACTGATGAATTTTGAATTTTGAAGGGTTGATAAGAGCCGGAAATAACACTAAACAATCTGAAAGTTTCAATAATATTGAATAAACTTGAAAATTTTGAGCAGAAAAATTAAAACTTAAAAATTAAAAATTAAATTAATCTAGTTTATAGTGCTCATATTAAAATTATTAAGAGTAGGTAAACCCCATTTTAATAAATAATACAGTATCTGTTATTATTGGACAATTTTGTTGTATTAATTCATCTGACTGTTTTTATTTCATTTGTATCTTGACGTTTGTACAACACTCTGTGTTCTATGACAATAAAGAATTATTGATTTATTATCAACTGTAATATTTTACAATAGAAAGCCTATTTGATTGGCTTTTACCTTACGTCAACTTTGTATCACAAATTGGATAAATCTGTCCTTACTTAATGCCATGGCCATACATATCTAAGTAGATATTTAGCCGCACCAACATTGCCCCTCCTCCATCTCTCTCGATTCTCCGCGTTCTCCAATTCTCTCCATATCGGCCTTCACTTGACTCCACCATTTCCGTCGTGGTCTTTCTCTCGGTCGTCGTCCTTTTGGATTTCTTTTCAAATTTGTCCTAATTATGAAATTATAATTAATCGATTAATAAAAATGAAAATAGATCCATAAACATCCTCGGCAAATTAAGAATCTTTATGCAAAATTTCAAGTTAATCAGTTCAGTAGTTCAGAAGTGAATATTCGTCAAACAGGTATCTCGTATATTTATAAACAATTCCTTTCTATACATGTGGTATAGATGATTCTTCATATTATTAGAATAGAATAAACAATCTTATATAAGTATTGTCTAATAGTTGTGAGTGTCTTGTCTTATACAATCGTGTATCATTTTTCTCGTATTATTATTATTATTATTATTATTCAATTGTCCATTGACCTTAGTTATTCCATTCAGTTATACCCAAGTTATAACTTAGTTATACCTATCAGTTATTCCAGATCTCTCTTATTAACAATGTTAGTTAGTTAGTTTAATTTTTGTCACATAAAGCTGTATAGTCGAGCAGAGCTCGCACAGCATGTGACACGTCAGAATTTTATGACTCAATGATAATATAAAATATAATTCAATGATAATATTTCTTCATTTACATTAAATTCTGATTGAAACTGACTTGGAATCAGTTGATACTTCCATCATCAAAGTTTTTTACTAGAGTTACTGAAGTCCGAAAAATTTTTCTTTCAACGCGGCTCTCTCTCTCGAAGACCGAGAGGCCCGATGCTCTTTCCTTCACTAATTAATCTCACTACATATTAGCATTCTCCCTACTCTTGTGTCAGTATCCAGCTGTTTGCAGCATTCTTCACTACCGTACTCTGTCCATGCTACAAACTGTGGAAGGAGAAATCGGTTTCCCCTCTTCATGTTATAAGTAATACCTCTCGGACTTTAAATACAAGAGTACATAGGTTGTATCACTGGTCTTACTAAATACAAAGTGGAATGATAAGGAATTATAACAGACGTTAATATCTCTCTGTGCAAGGTTTTCAACACCAGTCTACTTTAAAAGAAGATACAACAGAGGAAAAAATACTCCGTAATATTTATTCTCTGATACAGCGTAGCTAACTGCGTCAGTGCGACATCTGAAGTAGAAATAACCTGAAAGTCCGAGCATATTCATTGACTTTTCCAAGCGAAACAAAAACAAGTCTATCTCATCTTATTCGAGTTTTTCCTAATCAAACTTGGTGGAGTTTTTTCTCTACCGTGGAATCTCAATGGAGATCTTGTTGTAAAAGAGCCTAAAAAGTCTCACTTGGACTTTTATGTATGTATACATTATTTTTGATCTATCATTAAGATTTAATATACATATTGATCTATTATATAGATCAAATATACATATCAAATCTATTATATAATAATCAAATTTAAATTTAATTCCACAAGTAGGTACAAACATTCAACTATAAAACACAAATGCAATTCACCACAATCAATTAAAATAAATAACATTCCTTACTAAAAAATAATAAATTGAACAATAATAGCATTAATACTTCTATTCCTAACTAGTAAGAGTTATAATGCACCATCTAACTGAATGGATTGAGGATTATCATTACATTATTATTCAACACTTCAAATAGCATAAGCTTGGTGGAAATCTACTGGCATAAGTGAGAACTTGTCCGCCAGTAGGAGTAGCGCCCGGAAACTAAAAGAGAGGAAAAAATGAATAAAAATAAAATGAATGCTGCACTAGAGGATTTCTAAACATACGTAATTCTAATCATACGGATCCTTCAACAATATGTAAAAAAAAATATTTTGCAAGAGACCTTCAAAAATAATAATAATAATAATATAGCTTTATTTACATTCTTAAAAGAACAAAAGCCTCTCTTATGAGGTATATGTGGTTGGCAACAATACTATTTCACATTAATTTACATTAAACAATTTTTCACTTTTATTATATAAATCGATAGATATCCAAGGCTTCACTGTATCATGGAGGCTAACATATGTCGAATTTATGATGACGGTTTAATGTCTTCCAAGACTTTGAACAAATATGATTAGAGTAAAGTTTTAGCTTTTTTTAATAAAGTTCGCTTTATTGTTTTTTTTTCTATTCTAGTCTATACAGCTTACACAATCTAGTTTACATAGTAGCACATTCATGTTTACTAGTAGCTCACACGATAGTCAAACTAAGCTTGTTTCAGGGTCAGACCATATTAAGCGTTTATTCAGGCGTTTTCAGAGTCGGCAGGGCAGGAAATTCTCCGATTGGCTGATGTGGTTTTCGCCTGAATCATTCTCTGTGTAAAATAAGTTGAGACTTGGCCCTCTATCCTAAGATATTACAGGGTTGCCAAGTTGTGTAAAATTGTAACTTTCTCAAATTTCCAATTCAACGTCAGAATTGGATGTAGAATATCATCCCCGATATCCTAGTAGTGCTAAAAAAGTTTCAGGGTTGAAGGATTAAAAGGGAATTTTACTTTTATGATAGAATTGGAAAATTAAAAAAAAAAAAATCAAGACCAGAATACGATCTTCAGACTACTTTTGAAAAAATAATTTCAATTATTTCTGAGAAACTTCCTCGCTTTCACCACCCACTTATCTTTCGAAACAAAAAAGTTTCCAGCATGTCGAAATGTCTCGACATTGACGAACATAATCATTAATTAAAAAATAACTATAGGTCGGATAAAAATTATCCAGACACCAATAGAAAGGAGACATTCTCTCCGTTAATTTGATATAAAATGTTTACGCATTACGACACCCCATGGTTCTGAGAGAAGTGATATTCAAATGAAAAACAAATCTTCGCGATGTTTCCATTTCATCATAAAAGTTAAATTTCCTCTTAATCATTCAACCCTGAAACTTTTTTTGCACTACTAGGATATCTGGAATGATATTCTACATCCAATTCTGACACATTGAATTGGAAATTTGAGAAAGTTGCAATTTTACACGAATTGGCAACCTTCGGATGGAGGGCCAAGTCTCAACTTATTCTACACAGACTATAATGTGGTCTGACCCTTATTGTTTTTCTTCTCTATTCCAGTCTATATAGGCTTCACAGTTTACACAATCTATTCTATACAGTAGCACAACAATTTCCACTTGTATCTCACAACCGATACTGAAAGCTATAGCTCTCAAGTGTACGGTTCCTAAGTAATTTGTGGTTGGTAACATGAGAATTGAAAGCAGTACCCACTGTTTTACATGAGGAATTTCGCACGTGATTGATGTTATATCTTGCTCTTGCTTGATACTATTGCAATCGGAAGCTTGCCTCAAGAGTGCAGTTTGGGTTGGTAACATGAGAATTGAGAACAGCAGTGTATGTTTTACAACAGGATTCAGGAATGTGTGTTCTACATTACAGTAACTATTATTACCTATTTATATAAAAGCGAAATGACACTCACTCACTCGCAGAACTAAAAATCTACCGGACCAAAAATGTTCAAATTTGGTAGGTATGTTCATTTGGCCCTTTAGAGGCGCACTAAGAACGGATTTGGAAAAATTTCCAAAGATACGCCCAAAATCTGCGTTTTTCCAGCATTTTTTTTTTGCGTTTTCTCTGCTTTATCAAGAACAAATGAACAGAAAATGTTCAAATTTAGTACAGAATCTCAGCTATGGTGTAATAATGTTGTGTTAGAAGGAACTTGAAATAACACCAAAGATACGCCCAAAATCTGCGTTTTTTGCAGTTTCTCAGCTTTATCGAGAACAAATGAACAGAAAATGTTCAAATTTACTAAAGAAGCTCAGCTGGGGTGTAATAATGTTGTGTTAGAAGGAATTTGAAATAACGCCAAAGATACGCCCAAAATTAGCGTTTTTTTTTGCGTTTTCTCAGTTCTTTCATCAAGTAATAGAAGGAAAATGTTCAAATTTGGTACAGAGGTTAAGCTAGGGTCTAAAAATTTTTTAATGTGGTGACTTTATTATTTCATCATAGATACGCCCAAAATCAGCGTTTTTCTGCGTTTTCTCAGTACTTTGACTTTCTGATGGAATGAAGCATGCTAAAATGAAAAATGCAGGCGAGTGAAGCGAGACCGCTGATCTCATTTTCGGACGATCTAGTCGGGGGTCCAGGGGGCGGAGCCCCCTGGCTAGACGGATATGGCGAGTGAAGCGAACCTGACGGCTAGTAGCCTGTATATTTTACATCAGGAATTTCATACGTGGTTGATGTTGTATGTCTTGCTCTTGCTTGCTCGATACTCTTGCAACCGAAAGCTTGATTCAAGAGTGCATTTACTTCTGGTTGGTAACTAGAGAATTGAGTGTAGCAGCTTCTGTTTTATATCAGAATTCAGGAATGTCGTTTCTACACATCAGTTGCTTTATTATAGCCTATAGTGAGGTTCATGTTATAATGACTGTGTTTGATTAGCAATGGTATTGCTATCCTTGTCTATTATTCAACAAAGCAGATCTCTTTCTCGCTTTGCTCTGTTGCCAGATCGTCCTTAAACAATGTAGAATTAAAATTATGAATTATTGAAAAATATAATTCCTTGCTTAATAAAATATAATATTGATTATTTTGAACAAGAATGAACAGTTAATATTACATCAATAAACTTGTATCATCTACCGTCTGTAGAAGGCATTGACAAGACAGAGGATCGGCAATGTTTTTCTCCTATCTTTCTCCACTGCCATTATAACGTGGACCTCACTAAATGTGTTTTACATAACGAATGTAGTACGTGTTTGAATGTCGGTTCTGACTATATTATATCCTATGTGTTTTACATGAGAAATGTCGTATATGATTGAATGTCGGTTCCGACTATGTTATAGCCTATGATTTCAATTCGTTTTTGAACTATTATGATAAGTATGTATTTTACATGAGGAATGTCGTACGTGATAGATGTTTTGTATGTCTCAGGTGACGGCACGCCCGTTCTGCCGATAGCCGAGCTGCGTCTCATCTTCCAGAACGGATCTCTCGTGTTTCCGCCGTTCATGTCCGACCAGTACCGACACGACGTGCATACGACCGTCTACCGGTGTCGTGCCCGCAACCCTGTCGGACAGATACTCAGCCGGGACGTGCATGTCAATGCCGGTATGTAGCCAATATTCGACCAGTATATCTAAATTGATAAACAGAGTGTAGTATCTATTCAACAGGGTGTATAAGAATACTCTAGGGCATTGTTCCTGGGTAAAAAACATATCTAAATAATATCATATTCAAATTATCCGGATGTCTCCAGTTACTCACACAGCGGTCATTTTGCTTTTTTCACTTGTTATTTTTTTCTAAATAATGGTTACGATATCGGACTTTTCACCCACTCTGTATAAATGCCTAGCCTACTTGCCTTGGAGGATGGCCAAGAGCCTACAATCAGAGACAAATAAATAGGTAGATATAGTGAGGTCCACGTTATAATGACAGTGGAGAAAGATACGAGAACAACGTTGCCGATCCTCTGTCTTGTGCCATCTGTCAATGCCTTCTATGGAGGGTAACTGATATCGGTTTTTTGATGTAATATTAACTGTTCATCCTTGTTTAAAATAATGAATTATATTTTATCAAGCAAGAAATTATATTTTTCAATGATTTCATAATGAATTTCCATAATCAAGATTAAATATGTTGTTAATTAATGATATTTCTACATTGTTAAAAACAACCTGGCAACAGAGCAAAGCAAGAAAGAGATAGCGCTATCCGCTTTGTTTAATTTTATTTATTTATTTTTTATTTATCTATTCTTATGGCTTTTATCGTCAGAGAGATCCTTTTGGATGTTCTGTCTCGCCGTATTACCCAATGTCATTTCCTATCAACACTCAAGTTTATAGGTTATGCCTTGGGTTCTTAATATTTTCTCACTAAAAATTTGCACTTAAACTTCCTGAGTTCCTATTCTATGAATTGAATAATATACCTTCTTGAATGATAAACAAGGATACCAATACAATATGCTAATCAAACACTGCCATTATAACGTGTTCTTGAATGATAAACAAGGATACCAATACAATATGCTAATCAAACACTGCCATTATAACGTGGACCTCACTATAGGTGTTCAAACTAAATGGGTTTACAAAAAGGCATATATATGAAACAGTATCTCTACTCTCTGCTACAATGCACGGGGATAGCTTGGCTATGTAGATGTGTCGTCACTGAACAAATTTTCGGCAAACATGTTTGTTGAGGGGCAAAGGGACAAACATTTTAAAAAGTTTGGATAATCATTGTTTGTCAAACAAAAATTACTGTTTTTCCAAACATTTTCAGTGCTTGCTGAAAAACTCAAAAACCTGTCTCCCCACTTACAAATATTTTGTTTGGTGACGCTTCCACACTGGTCGCGGGCAAACATTGTTTGTCAAACATAATAAAAATTGCCCAAACTGTTTCAACAAACATGTTTGTCGAACATTTGTTCAGTGTGGACACGGCTTTAGAGTTTTATTGTTGATTCGGTTATTTACAAAAGACTTGCATCTCTGTGTGAATCGACATTCGAGTTGAATCGACACAAGAGCTTTTCTCCAGGCGTTTTTCAGACGAGTGGGCAGAGTAGGAAACTCTCCGATTGGCTGATTCTCGATCTTGCATCAGCTGATTCGTGAAAACCAATCCAATCAGCCAATCGGAGAGCTTCCTGCCCTGCCGACTAGTTTGAAAAACGTCTTAGAAAACGCTCTTGCCTTGCCCTAAGTCATGTCGAAAGGTTGCAATAAGCAAGTCAACTTTTTTGAGTTGAGCAGTTAGTCCAGTCAATATAGACATGAAAAAGGGGATGTGCTCGCATTTTATATTGTAGTTATGATTTTTTAATATCTTTTTTTTTATACTTAAGAGAAGTCCAGAACCAATTTTTTCATGCAAATTTTCTTTATGCTAGATACAGAATGGCCCAAAAACCTCGTGTTTTCGGTACAAAATGCAAGCACCAATATATATAGTGACTCGACTAAATCGCCAATAGCCAATCAGAAGATGGCAAAGAGTGATTTATGGGTGTAAGTGCATGATCTTTGTAATTCTCTGTAGAATTGATAATGTGTGATCTTACACGTTCTCTGTCCAAAAATCCATTTTACCTGTCATGAAAGGTGTGAGTAGAACCGAGCACTCATTCCCAATTTTCCAAATGTTTAATGTTTTACCATTGCGCTACATTTATGTTTTTAAAGTTTTATCTTCATTCTTTATCCATTCAGGAGATTGTGGAAGGCAATTGTACGAGGGCAATCACTTATAGCACACGAAGTGCAACAAATAATCTTCTAAGGCCTCCTAAAGCTTACAACACTTTTTTCAAAAATCTTTTGTCTTTCTTAGTCCTAAATTGTTCAATAATGTGCCTGATTGCATAAAAAGTGTTGATGGTATTCATTCATTTAAAAAACAAATTTTCTAGTGGCTTTTTTCTTCTCCTCCTGAAAATATTGAGAGTTTGTTCCCTGTCATTGGTTAAATTTGATTTTAGTGACATGAAATATAATTATAATGCGTGAGTGGTGTGTGAGTCTGTGCGTGAATGCAGCAATTGAAAAACTTTTTTTTCATGTGAGTTACTCCTACTTGCAAACAATTTTAATAATTAAGCAGGTAGTATTCCTTTTTTTGACATCTTGTTAGATTAGTATGCAATTTTGTATAATGTTTATTATTTATATTACAATTTAAAAAATTATGCGATACTGTAATAGTTATTACGATAGCTGTTAATAGTACTGTTCATGTTTGAAAAATTGTTTTGTTTCAAATTATTGTAGTCTATTTATGTCAAAGTAAAGAACCATTTGATTCGTTTTCAAACATGAATTTGTATGATTTTTTCCAGTTGTAAAGCAAAAGTACGAAGTCCAAGTTTATGACGAGTATGTGATAAGTGGAAACACCGCTGTGCTGAGATGTCAAGTTCCGAGCTATGTTACGGATTATATCATGGTTACATCATGGGTGCAGGATGGGATTATAAATATTTACCCAAACACCGACACCGGTGAGTTCGAATTGAATATTCAACTTGAGAAAACTTCACTCTCTATCTCCATCTACCAAGATCTATAGAAACTTTCCATATACTTTCTATAGACCTTGGCCTCTACATGTGTTGCCATTCAATCTCCTGTCTCACCTCTTAAACGGTGTACACACGTACGTTTGGCTCGGATGAGCATACGTGTATGGGCTTGCATTCGCACGTCTGGACACTGTTCGCTGAGGCATGTGGGCGAACCGGAACCCTGTCGGTATTTTGTCTTGCTCAAAGGCGCCTCGGGCGAGCATTGAATGTACGTGTGGACGCGTTTTTGCCATACGGGTGAGGCAAAACGTAAACATTGAAGGCGTCATAACCTAATTCCAATGACAAATCAAATTGTGATACAATTGTAAATTGTAGGATTATTGTAATTTTGTAGGATATGTGGATTGTCAAATATTTAAATAGAAACATGTATGAAGTATATAATTTGTATCATGATTAATAAATTTAGAACTGCATGATTCAAGTGAAAATAGCTTCTCTACAGGGTTCCTACAAAAAAGTATAGCTCACATATTATCTTACTGTGGCTATCAAATCATCTTGTGTTTGTTTTATGTTATCAATCAGAGTTGGTAATTAAAATTGTAATCTTCAATATGATATTATATGTTTTAGATATCTAGGCTATCCATAGAGAGATTTATTCAAACTTTGAACTAGTATTCCTTAAAGGTAAATCTTGAAGCTAATCTTTTGGAGAATCTTGTTTTGTCATGTGTATGAGCAGAGTTAGTTTCAAATGGGCAGCAATTCAGTATTTGATTCAATTTATGGCTAATTTCGTTGAAGAAGACTGTCAATTTTGTAGGACAGTGTTAAGTGCTTTGATTAGGTCATCAAAACTTCTGGAATTATTGTAGAAATTTTCTTTTTTGAGATTCAGAATAGATATTGGAAACCAACAAATGAATCGCCTAATGCCAAGAATCTCAAAGTTAGGGCCAATCGTTCTTGTAAAGTTATTGCTTCCCTCATGATGGTATCATTTGTTTGGATAACTAGTTGAATTAGATTCAGTATATTAACAAAATAATGTTTAGACATCCTAATAAAGTTTGAATTGACAATCTCATATCTTATGTCATGTAGCAATTTATTTCCTTACTTCAACCTACAATCGTTCAACCCACCAACATCGTTTGTTAAGTTTTATTTTCGATTTTATTATACAAGTCATTGAAAGAAATGATACAGCTGCATTTTGTAATAATTATCTTCAATGATGGAATGACGCCATTGTTATCATGATGTGGAAAATTTACATCTACCATGTCTTCGTGTTGTCTGCAAATCAGATAGCTTTTTGAATGCCGAGGCATACGTGGATCGCGTCCACAAGGACGTACAGTGAATGCCGAGGCATGTGTACATACGATTGTTCGCGCGAATCTGTACGGACGTGTGTACAAGGCTTTAAGGTGCATTTTCGTTTGTGCGTAAACTTCCGCAGTCGATTACGACAAGCATTGTTGACATTCATATTGTCCAAATTTCAAGTGTGCCAAAACAGCTACTTTTCATCATTTGTGTTTATTATTCAAGAATTAAAACATTTCTTATAATATCAATATACTGCCATTTAAAAGTATAAAAAGTATAAACTCATCCTTCCCCATTAAAATATAATAGAACATAATCTTTTATGTTATTTAGGCAAACTGAAATCCTCCAATGTGAGATCCTCACCCTGTCGTGGTCGACGACGGTATTCACGCACAAACGAAACCCTAGCTTTACTATGAACTCACTAAAGGCACGGAGGAAAGAACACCTTATTTTTTTCTCTCTTCACACCTAACGTAGTATAGTTAAAAATAGGTCCTCGGAAGACATAGTTGACGTATTCCCTAATGTTAATCAGTTTGATTTAACATTGAATATTTCTACTGATTAATTTATTGGACTGATAATGTTATCTCACACCAGCGCAGCATTGGGAGATAGGACGGCTACATCCTCCAAAGACGTATTTCTAGCTACGCTACGCTAGGTGTGTAATGCTGTTGTGGGTTCATCCCATTAATGTAGTGTCATCTTAAGGTGCGTACAGATTTACGCGCCGCGAACATGAGCAATTCACTTTTAATCAATAGTGATTAATCAATAGACAATAGTGCGAAGACAATTGGGGTATCGTAGCTCAAAAATAATAAATATCATGTCAAATGCATTGTCAGAATATCTTTCTAATAGGGGTAGACAAATTCAAATTCAAATTCAAATTCAAATTTATTTATTTACCAATTCACTAGAAATTCACAAAATAACACTTATCAACTAATATACATTGGTGTGGCTGGAAAAAGAAGCCTTGAGCTCCAGCCACGAGTTCGGAAATATTCTTTAAATTATTTGTACATTTGCCGTGATAATATTCTAAAATACAAACTAAAAGATAGTAAACCAAAAACCAAAAATATGTATGAATAAAAACAAAAATCAATTCTTGAATCAAAAATCAACAAGCCCAATAATAGAAATAGGTAGGCTAATATAGAAATTATAATAATAATAATAATAAAAAAAAAATTCTTTTTTCAGGTAATCAAAAAAAAAACGAAGTTTAAATTGAGCGTGTTAAAAACAAGTTATAATTATAGTAATTTAGTTTTCGATTTTAAAAAAGTAATTCTCTTTTACCCAGGATCTTATTTTATTTAATTTATTACTTGTAATTTTATCCCTAATGAAATCGTCTGGTATTCTATTTATTAGCTTATCGCTCTGGAACTTGAATTGATGATTGCTGGTTGTCAATGCAGTGAAATTTATACTGTAAGCACTTACACTTGCTGGTCTTAAATTGTAAGTGACATTGCGTTGAGTAAATAGATGTGTATTTTTATTTATGAATATAATTAAGTTTGTTATGTACGTTTGGCGAAGCGTTGGTAAGTTTATCTCATCAAATATTAGTCTGCTAGGATAGCGTCTTGGTCTTCCTAGCGCAGCCCTGATGATATGCTTTTGAATAGTAAAAAGTTTATTGAAATGGGTGTCAAAGGCTGCTCCCCATACTTCTATATTGTAGTGGAAGATTGAGTGAGCATATGCATTGTAAATTGTTCTGAGAATGTTCAAGTCTTTCAATTGATTAATTTTGTAAAATATTGTAATCAAGTATTTTAATTTATAACAAAGATTTTGGATGTGAATGTCCCATTTAATATGCTGATCAATCGTAATTCCTAAATATTAAATATTTGAAATTTTCATTGACTTAACTCTTTCTATAGTTGAACAAGTACAGTTGGGAGTGTCGCAGTTATGATTATGTATTATTAGTTTTAAATGTTCTGAAGGTTGACCGCTTCTATTAGGCGAAAAACTTATATATTTAGTTTTTATTGTATTTAATGTTAGAATATGACTTTTCAACCACGACTTGACCACTGAGAGACCGCGATTTGCACAGTTGAATGTTTCATCCCAAGTTGAGCCAGAAAAGATTAAAGCAGTGTCATCGGCAAAAGATAGAGCAATACCATTCGGAATGCGTAGTTTCAATAAATCATTCACATAAATCAAAAACATAAGAGGCGATAGTACAGTGCCTTGTGGCAGACCATAATCTTTAATAATCTGGATATCAGTTTCCAAAATTTGGGTTCGATCCTTCAAATAGCTTGCGAATAGTTTTTTTGCTATCCCCCTTATTCCACTATTTTCCAACTTGTTTAATAAGATAGAATGTGGTATTGTATCGAACGCCTTCGCTAAGTCACAGAATACAGCAAGTGTTTTTTTATTACAATTGAAATTTTTGTCGATTATACTTGTTAAATGTAACACAGCATCCTTGGTAGATTTACCTTTTTGGAATCCATACTGGTTGCCCTCAATAAATTTATTTTTTCAAGAAAATTCAACAGTCTTGCTTTTATAATTTTTTCCATGATTTTAGACAAGTTGCTGAGTAGACTAATAGGTCTATAATTTTGTGGATCATCAAGTTTATTGGATTTAGGAATCGGTTTTATTAAGGCTACTTTAAATTTTCTGGGAAAATATCCTAGTAGAAAGCATCTATTAACTATGAATTCAAGAGGACAAACAATATAGTTTGAAATTTTCTTTAGACATATGCTACTTATGCCATCCGCACCTGGAGAAGAGTTTGGTTTAGCTCATGAATGTATTTATTTATTTCTGTAACATTGGTTGGGCTTAGAAAAAAGCTATGTAAGGTTCTAGGTGAGATTGTTTCGGGAATTTCAATTATATTATTTTGAATTAGGTTTTTAGCATATTTCCGGCCTACTGTTGCAAAATGTTTATTTAGTACGACAGCTTCAATTCTAGCTTCAAATTCTTTAGTTTTGGTTTTGGTAATTTCTTTTATGCAATCCCAAGTTTTCTTAATATTACCTTTATAATTGAGAAACTTTTGATTATAGTATTCAATTTTTGCTTTTTTGATCAAAATGTTCAGAGTGTTTCTATATCGCTTATATTCCTCCTTCAATCTAATATTAAATGGTTCTTTAGTCAGTTTCCTATGCATCTTGTCTCGCTTTCTTATAGAATT
Organism: Nilaparvata lugens; assembly: GCF_014356525.2. NCBI lineage: Eukaryota > Metazoa > Arthropoda > Insecta > Hemiptera > Delphacidae > Nilaparvata > Nilaparvata lugens. The sequence goes on from NC_052505.1 coordinate 90,936,988, forward strand.
AATAATGCCCTGACTTATCCATGGCTTCAGTGGTTTTCTTTTATGAGGTATCTTAAAAGATCGTGAGCTAAGTTTAATGTGGTCCGTGAGTGTATTTATAAAAGCATCCACTAACTCATCAATGTCTTCAGTATTGCTATTAAATATCTTATCCCATCTTTCTTCTTCTAAGCTACGACATAATTTTTCATAATCAATTTTGACTATATCATTAGTCGATGAAATACTCTTAGTTTTTATGTTATTCTGATTTAAATGGATGGTTGTGCAAAAATGATCAGTAATATTTGATTCGATTACAGTTGCTAATATGTTTTCAGGATTTATATTCTTATCTTTGAGAAATATATGATCAATACATGTCTTAGTATTATTTTGAATTCTTGTTGGTATATTTATGTAGGATTTAAATCCATTTAAATGAACAGCACTCAAGTATTCAGACAGAGGATGGAACAGATAAATAAGTGGGTGATACAAACATTTTTCTTCGACATCAGTCAAATATTATAATTACTAGTGATTTATTGTTAACTTCGATTTTTTGTAGCTTTGATTATTAGTAAATAAATTTTTATATTGTCTAAACAGCTGATACTCTCATTCAGCGGTCAGGGTTTTGCCCTTGCTGGGTGGTGCCATGTAATTTTAATTTATTTGTAAAATAGCATAATATTATAATCTAGAATATTCCTTTTGTAAGTTTTTTATTTTGTATTTTTTTTTATGGGCAATAAAGATGTTTAAAAAAAATATATAAAAAAAATCAGCTAACTATATCTGTATTTTTACAGAAACGGTAAGATATATATATATAAACAGCTTGGCATCAGCTGATTGAAAGTGAATTGCTCATGTTCGCGGCGCGGAAATCTGTACGCACCTTGATATAAACTTGAGAACTGTAATTTAAACCTAGAACGATAGGTGCGTTACGGTTTCTCCGTGTATGTCAATGTGAGGAACAGGAGGTAATCTAAAGGAGGAGTAAACTAAAAGAACATTCAAGATTAAATCAATCTCATACCCCAAGATTAACTACACTGTCATTCCAGAGATTCCGTAACAGGCTGTAAACGCAAATTAGAGTAAACATTTCCGATGTCATCTTACAATGTGAAGAGAAACATTTGACTATTTTAGATAGAGAGTGACACAGAATAACGGGAACTTTTAAAAACGCCATTACACATTAGTGGGAAGGGCAAAAATGATTTTATTAGAACTAATGTAAAGTTCAAGACTTGCCATTTGAGAATTATTAATAACATCTATCACTTTTTGACAATTACTTCTTCAAGATGACTTCCTCCTGAACGAATACACTCTTGAAATCTGTGTTGACGGTTCCTCATTGATCGCTGCAGCATCTGCGTTTCCTGGTCCCATGATCTGTCCACCTGCGATTTTCTGTTTGTGGAGCTATCTCAAATCAAACGTTTTCTCAACTTGACCAATAACTGTGGTTGAATCATAACAGACAATTCAAAATGAAATTAACAATATCCCAGCTGAAATGTTACAGCAATCGTTCAGGAATCTCATGAATCATGAATGACATGAATAATACATGCCATTTCATTATTATAAATCTACTAGTTTCATGAATTAATTCGTGAAAATTATATTGTTTAAATATTTCCCGTTTCCTAGCACTACCAATAAAGAATCATGAGAATAGAGAATAATGAAAATACATATAAATAATGAGAAATAATTATTCTCATATAATAATGAGAATACATAGAATAATATGAATCATGAGAATACATGCCATTCCATTATAAATCTACTATTTGTATGAATTAATTCATGAAAATCACATTATTTAAATATTTTCCGTTTTCTTGCACTTCTAATAGAGACTGTGAACGCCGAATGTGTAAACTTAGAAAAGTAAAGATTTTCTTCTGGACATGTTGAGTCTAGGAACATGAATGTCATGATAAATACACGTCATTTCATCGGTAATTCACTAGTTTTATTATATTTCCCGTAGAAATGATATTATTCCAAGATTTAGGTACAGTTTCGCTACACCATTCTGTATTTTTCATCAATTTCCATGATAGTTTTTTCTTATATTCCTCCAGAATCATTACAAGTTCATTATTCAATAATTTGAAGTTGATTTCCTTTTTGCAGGTGGAAAATATACGGTGCTTGGTAATGGTGATCTGTATATTTATAATGCGGGCCCAAGTGATGGATATAAAAGCTATGCTTGCCGCACTGTACATAAATTAAGCGGCGATGTTCATCCGAGCTCTTATCCAGGACGTATAATAATCACAGGTAAACACAGTTAAATAGAATCACAACAAATGCATTCGTTCTTATAGTTGAGAGGTAACAGGGACATGTTGAATCAGGAACATGCTTTGTAATACAGGAGAGAATAAAAAATAATTGAAGAAACACGGAGTTTATTAGACACAATACCACGCTAATAAAGCTATTACTTCCAACTCAGCCCTTTCGAGCTGAAACCTTTATTTTTTATCTTTAGTTTAAATATTTATCATTATTATAAACTTTGTTATTATTCTTTCAAATTTCATTATTATTTATAGTTTGTGATGTATTTTATTATTTCTAGTGTTTTGCTTTCTGTCTGATTATTTGCGACTCCTCCCTGCACACGGGCAAATCATCCAGGCAGGGAGAATATTCATGTAATTCATAACACTTTTATATTTTGTAAATATGTCATATTCTATGAATAAACTAATTTGAATTTGAAAACCTATTTGCGCAAATATATACATCTTGCCACTTGTGATCGGTGAGAATCACTTCCACAAAATGGCGTACATGACGTTTATTTATTTATTTATTTTACAAAGGCGACTTTCTAGAAGTATTTTAAGCCTAGGTGACGATGATGTGATGAATGATAATACAAAGAAGGTAGAGTTATGAATGAATAAAAATTATAGGTTATGCTATCCACTAGTTTTGTTGAAACTAGGCCTGATCACATTCAATACTGTTATGTATCAAAGGAGAGTGACATTGAATTACATGAAAAGGAGAAAGAAGTATGGTCAGTGAAGGTGTGGTTGAACCTATTTCTGAACCAACACATTGGTACACAAAATATCATGATTATCAAAAGAGCAAACCGGTTCCATACAGGATTCTTGAGAAGGGTTACCATCATGGTGAAAGATTGAGGCATGGCTATGCCGGTTCATGTCCAAGTAACGGTGGAAATAGAAATCCTTGTTCCTGTCCTGAATGTGAGCTAAATGATTGTAATATTGAAGAGAGTCACTCACTTTAGAACACATTCGCTAAAGAGTTATTACTAATATTTTGTATTTATATTTTATATTCTTCACAACTTTACAGCGTTGGTAATTTGTTATCAACCAAGGGCGTGTGCTAGAACGAAGCTAGTCGCTTGCTATTTGTGGAAGAGTTGTTGAAAATTTGAACGTAGTATTGTATTTGTCCGGTAAATGGAAGCTGATACAATGAATTTTGTATGCTCTACAAAAATAGTAATTGCTTTGTTCTAGTTCATTCATTACTATACAGTACTACTTGTTATTTGCAGTAGCAAATACTGTTTCATATTGTGAGTAATAATAGTTTCTAATAATAGTTTCATATTGGGATTAATACTTTGAAACCTCGATCAGGTTTGATTTCGAATCTGGAGCAATGACGTCGGGTCGCCGCCAACCTGTCTCCCCGACAACTAGTCTCCTCGCTATTTTGATCTTAGGCGTCAGTAAATCCCCTGGCAAAATATACCATTGCCGTCAACTATTCTCACCGACAGTAAATCCCCTACTAGAACGAAGGAGCTTAGTTGTCGGCGACTACTAAGCTCCTCACACGCTCACAACAACTAGTCTCCCCGACAGTAAATCCCCTGCTGGATAGGCCTAAGAGGGGTCTGGTTGTCGTGATCGTACCCAACAACTAAGCTCCCCGACAGTTAACACCCTATTGAACATTGAAACCAGCTTGAAGCGGGCGGGGAAGTAGTAAAATCACAGACACTGTTTCACACACTCTATGAATTCGATTATTAGAAGAAAAGCTTGTTCATTTTGTCACTCCTATCACTGCAAGCATAAAATGAAAAAAAAATAAACTATCTCTCTTTCCAAATTCAACTGACTTGGAAATGTTCCTTATTGAATTGGCAAGCATTTTCAGAATGAGTTTGTACGTCTCAGGTGATTCCTGCATGTATGTATAGAATATAACATATATCATCAAGCAAAACTCTGATCTACTGTTTAGTCTTCAACTTATGGCATTCAAAATTTTAGATTGAAACTTTATACACTTATATTTTTGTTTTTCCATGTAATGTAAATTGTTACATTGATTTGTCACTGTTCTCTTTTGATTAATTATGATTGATCAAAGTTAATCTTGATTTTTTAATATGGTATTTTTTACTAATATGAACTGTAAAGGGTTGTGTGGCAGCGAGTCCTAACTTCGACCTTAATAAAGTCGAGTTCGGTGACGACAACCAAGCTCCTTGCACGCTAGCGTCAACTAGTCTCCCCGACAGTAAATCCCCTACTATTTCAGAGGGGACTAGTTGTCGGGACCGTAGACGACAACTAAGCTCCTCGGACGCTGACGACAACCAAGCTCCCCGTTAGTAAAGCTCCTCTCTCAGGAGCTCAGTTGACGCCGTCAGTAAATCCCCTCGAAAGTTGTTTTAAAAGAAGCTTTACTGTCGGGGAGCTTAGTTGGCGCGTTCCCATCACGTTGCATCAATTATCTCTTTTAAAATTGATTGACAAATATCCCAATATTTTGCAAGCAACAATTTGTTCCAATGTGCTTCAAAATCCGTATTAGCTTGATTTCTCAATCAATTGAATTGGTAAAATATTCTATGTTATGACTGTTTATTTTTTTTTTAGATATTTCAGTTATATTTCTCTTCACAGTGAGCTTGCGCTTTGCGTGAGCTTTCCCTGGGAGCTTGAGCCCATAGGCAAGGGCCTACCCGACCTTGGGAAATTCCCTGTTTCTATGCATGGTGCATTTTCAACTTATATCAGAAAATATAACTCGGGTGAAACTAAATTGAGATTTGCCTTGCTAAGCAAACCGTGTTCAACAACTTATGATATGTGGCAGTTCCAATCGGATAAGGAATCATAGAATCGTATAGATCTTAAAAAGAAGAGAAAATAAAATGCATTTTCTTTTCTAACAGAGCCGAAAGGAAATGTGCAGCCTCGAATAACTGTAGAGAAGCATAGCCGCAAACAAGTGAGAGTTGGTGATGACGTCACGCTACCTTGTGTCGCTCAAGGATATCCCGTTCCTACCTACAGGTAAATAAATTCTATAAGCATATATTCTTGAATATTTCAAAGTCATATCAAATCACGTGAAGTAGGTCTACAACTATTCGAGTACATAAATTTGAGAGTTCATGAAAGCTGCGATCAAAAACAAAAGACGACTAAGGTGGAGACTGATGGCGTTATTGACTCCAGTTGCAACCTATACAATGGAGGAGTGTTTCCGGTTTCTATGATAGGTTTATCATATGACAGGTTTCTATGATAGAGACTATGATATTATAACTTGTTTTGACATGTAACATACTACTGAGCCATGCTTGATTACGTAGTGTTTTGTGATACAATAAATTCTATTCTCACTTACTTACTTACTTTACTTTCCCTCTACAGTCCGGTGTGGACCTTGGCCTCCCTCACGATTTGACTCCATGCTTCTCTGTCTTCTGCCTTTCTCTTCCACGTCCGCACTCCCATGATGTGCAAGTTCTCCTCCACATCCCTCAACCACCTCTTCCTTAGTCTTATAAATTCTATTCTATTCTTACCTTATTTGAGATTTGAAAGTTACAGTGGATTACGGCAGGTGCATCTAATATAAAGAACTGACCTCATTCAACATTCTAAAATTGGAAGTGGATATATTACTTCAAGATCATGTCATTCAATTTGAAAGTTTGATGTGCTAAATAGGCTACTCCAATGTTAGATTTTCCTCTAAACTGGTCTTGAATTTGTAACTAAGAGGTAACGTTCAATGAGTATAGTAGACTATTAGAATTCTGCAGTGATAAATATTATCGAAATATAATGCTACTATTAAGGTTTGCTCCTTCAAATTATTCACCGCCAAATAATTCATTCACTACCGTATTATGAACATTTCTTATTCGATGGATTTAAACTAAATATTACCTATTATTCCGGTGGATATAATATTACTTTTGCATTTGGTTTATAGGTGGTTTAGAGAGGAGAAGGATCAGCTTTCTCCGGTGAGCGTGGGAGACAGGATATCCCTTGTTTCCGAAGGCCTACTTAGGATATCAAAAGTTCACCTCGATGATAGAGGAAAGTATTTATGCTGGGTCAACAACTCTGCAGGTGAAGAAACTGTGCAAGTGACTCTCACAGTAACCGGTAAGATAATATTGTGATGAATCAGATCTAAATAATTATTATTACGATTAATTTTCTTGTGAACATTTTTTGCGTGTCAGTTTCTAATTTTTCTATTTTGTCTTATTTTTGAGAGTTTTCTATGTCTCCTGGATCTCACAATTATCTTGATGAGATGCCTTCTCTCATCATTGCTCAATTCCTAAGCACTGTTTGGCACAGGAATTCCTAATTCCTGTAAGCACTGTGCACCACGCTTCAGGAAACTTTCCACTGGTGACATTTACCGGGTGTACAATGTTCACACATGTAACTTTTTTATTTATTCATTTAAAATATTGTTGAACATACACAAAATCACACTCTAATATAAATTTTCCAATCGAGTAACTTTTTCTTAAGAACGGCGTTGTTTGGAAATTTTAAAGTGCTATATTAAGTTAGTAATACTCTGCGGTTTGATTTACAACCTGGAATACTTAGGCTCAACTCACACTTACGCGACTCAGGTCGAGAAGAGACTCGAGAGCATGTGTTTCCAAATGGTGACACTCAGACCAGTCGATTCTAATCTCCGCGACTGTCACCATTTGAAAACACATGCTCTCCACTAGAATCTCTTCTCGACTTGAGTCGCGTAAGTGTGAGTTGAGACTTACCATTTTTTAAGATCCAATTTCATTTTCCATTATTGTATGATATGAAAATTTTAATTTTTATAATGTTGCGTATTTTGGAACAATCAGCCTAAACATAATAAAATAACGAACGTTAAAAAATCATCCTTTCTCGCTTTACAAGCGGTATTGTGCAGTCACAATGCCTTGTAGATATATTCACAGAATCCGCCATTTCCCTAGGTGTGCCCATCTTTATTTCGCTTTATGTTTTTGTCCTCTAAAGCAAAACAAATGATGTTAAAATAAATTGTTTTTCAAAGTGGATTTTCATTAGTATTTTTTATTTTTGTATTTTTAGCCGGTACAATGTTTTGTAACAATATATTGTGCGAAATTAATTAATTTTTTTTTAAATGGATGTCAATGTTATGGTCTAAGGTTTGTATATCTTGTAGGTCTTGGCACTACTGAGATCTTGATGAAGTGATTGTTTCGGTTGCAGCGCCTCTGAGCGCCCACATCCAGCCCCAGAACCAAGTAGTGGACGTTGGCAAGAAGGCGTCCTTCCAGTGCATCCCCGGCGGATCGCCCGTCAGCCGCGTCGCGTGGTACCGCAACGGTCGCCCAGTCGCTAGCGACTCCCGCTTCCACATCCTCAACAGCCCTGAGCGACTCACCATCATGCCGCTCTCCAAGGACGACCACGGCATGTACCAGTGTGTCGTCTCCAACGACTGGGACATGGCGCAGGCGTCCGCCGAGCTCCAGCTTGGAGGTATAAATGTATGCGAGTCTATCATTTCGTTCACATACAACTCATGTTAATTTCTGTGCTGTCGTTGTCATGAAAAATGAATCTCAAACTCATATCATATAAAATAATGTGTATGCTCGTCTATCATTTCTTTCACACACAAATCAGATCAAGTTTTATCCTTAAGGTGCGTACAGATATACGCGCCTCGAACACGCTGCGCACTCGCTCCGATCATGAACGTTACGCCAGATGTTACTCAAGGGAACGCTAGAGGTTCGAGATATGTTCGAGGGATGATCGCGCGCTTGTCGTATTGTTGACTTCGCTACAACCTAACCTCACAAATGTGAAACGTTCAGTCCAGCTGATCGGGTGACAAAACTGAAGAAAATATTCTGACCAGGGAATTGCTGGGTAGCATAATAATACATTATGTCTATTAATTATGTTTATATAATAAATTGATTATAATTATTATGTTTGTTGCTTTTATTTATTTACTATTTATTTATTTATTTTATTTATTATTTCATCACATTACATCATAATATTGGGAATACTCTCATTTGATAGGTGATTTGTCAAATATTGCATCCTTAGAACTAAGTAAGATTTCTAACAGGTAAAATGAACAGTAACAGTATATAAAAAATTATATAACAAAGTGTATCCTATATTAGGTCTATCATTACTCTTAGTCCCAAAAATAGAGCAAATGTGAGCATTAGTCCTAAAAATAGAGCAAATGTGAGCATTAGTCCTAAAAATAGAGCAAATGTGAGCATTTAATTTGTGTCATTAAGTGCAGAGTTTATGGTTAATTGAATTCTGCCACCGAGTAGTTCGCTGTATCAACTAAGATTCTTTTCACAGATTTCTTGAAGAGCTTTAGAAATTCGATTTTTCGAATTGTCTCAGGTAATTTATTATATAATCTTAATATGAAATTATGAAAACTTAATATTTCCAAATTATGAAACGTTGTAATATAATATTGATGATATATTTTCTTGATGAATGAAAAATATTTGAGATAGAATTGATAATATTACTAACAAGAATCAATTAATAATATTATATCGGATATGACTCAAATAACAAATATTTTCTATAGAAGGCGGTGGAAAATGAAACATGAAAACAATGCTCTCCTATGGAATCGATTGACTTGAAAACGTGAACGTTATTATACATGACATTTTAATAATAGTTGTTTTAACTACTTGAGAAAATCATTCAGTAAATGTACTTCAATAGACTCAATCATTCTAACAATAAACTTTTTGCAATTATGCACAGTAAATTAATAAGTTTACTTCATCTTTCAGACTTTTAATGGGTAAGGGCTCTCAAAAAATCCTGATGGTTGAAAGATAGAGATTTTTGGACGGACGAATATTTGAATTGCAGCGACTTTTTACGTTTGATTGGTTAACTATCTGGAGTGACTTCGGCTTTTTATTGTTTCGTAATTTGAAAGTGTATCCTATTAAATCAAAGACCTGCTATTGTGAAGTTGTACAGCAGACAAAGATATAAGAATCCTGTATTCTTATATCCTATTCTTGTCTTTTAATACTGTTCAGGACTTTTTTGAAACCACTGAAATGAAATATGATTTTGTTTTTACAGAGCTGCAGAAAGAACGAGGAGGAAATGTCCAAACTGCACAACGTGGCCATGGACCTGGAGAGTCGGCTGAAGAGAGCTCTGGAGAGTGAGGAGCGAGAGAGAAGACAAAGAGAGGAACTGGAAGAAACGCTTCAAATTGCTCAACTGAACCGGGAACAGATCATAAAGGAGGTGACCGAACAACTCACGCATGCTCATAAGAAGGAAATGGAGGCGGTCCGCTCCAGATTCAAGCTGATGACTTGCACCTCCTTGGAGCGCAGTCCTTCCGACACCAGTTTGGAGAGAATCGAGGTTAGTTACCTCTCAAAATATGCATTTTATACATTGCATTAGAATCATTGTGAATTATGTTCAATGCAAGACAAAGGGCAGCAAAATAAGTGAAGTCGTAGCTCAATAACAAATAAACTAACAGTGGCTACTTTTATCCAATCTGTATTGGAAATATTAGCAATAAGTTTGAAAGGCTTACCAACTCCAATAATATTAATCAAAATTTAACTCGGGATAATGAACAGAATAATGATTGTCAGCTCTATAACAATTATTAAAGTAACTATTTGATTCCAATTACAATATAATTTAGTTTTTTAACAAGCCAAATCCAAAATTTCTTGTTTTAAAGTGTTTGAACTGAAAATTGGACTCAAATTCGAAAGTGAATGAAACATAACCTACTTTTTGGTTTAGTGAACGAATTGAAATTCGGAGAAGGAATAGTTTTGGGCTGTGCCTGTTGGTCCTTCCCCAATCATTTTAATGAATTATTGTGTTTTTTGTATCATCGAATAAAATTAATTAATAATTTCCGAGAGTATGTTCGAGAGACTTCCAATTCTAATAATTGTAATTGATGTTAATAATGGAAATAAGATTATTTCTCAGTTCAATAACAAATATCGGGGCACCGAGCTTCGCTCGTTATTTATAAAATACTAGCAGGTACCCGTGCTTCGCTACGGGGAACATGACAGAAAAGGATTTTTTATTGGGCTGATATTGGTATTGGCTTCTTATGAATAAAAACTGTATGTTGTAAAAAAAATTGACATATCTTCACTATAAGTGTCAAACAGGCTTTTCATATGATAATTGAGTAAATGAGACTGCAATTGGAAATCTGATTAGAGGGAAAAATATACAATGAATAATAATACATTTTATTCTCATTAATATACAAATGAGCAATCTAATCAATAAAATGTACACAATATTTAGAAATACAATTTATGAAATTTATTACAAATATAAATAAATTGCATTTTTTCGGAAATTAACCTACTCAACTATGGGAAACCCATGTACTACAGCAGGTGTAATAGTAATACATTAAGTTTAGAGTGGGGGTGCAAATGAGCTTACTTGAGAAAGTGAGCTTACATATTGTTCGAAATTTATGTTTTTCATATTATGCCTTCCAGTTGTTGTGATCAAGTTTTTAATGGCAGATTTAAATTTTCTTGAGTTCATTCCTATTATCTTGGTCACGTGACGTGTTTAGTATTGGGGTCATGTAAAAAGCATTGGTTAAATAGGCGATTGATTACAAGTTTCCATTCTGTATCTATTCTGTGTCGTAGCTACCGAAAACCCCCGACAGTAGCCGAGAGCGCACAAAGTCTGAATATATCGCAGCAGCCGGTTGCGATCAATGGGATCAATCCTTTCTTTGATTCTTTGTAATTCTTAAGGTGCGTACAGATATACGCGCCGCGAACATGAGCAATTCACTCTTAATCAGCTGATGCCAAGCTTTTTATATCTGTATTTTACCGTTTCTGTAAAAAAACAGATATAGTCAGCTGATTAAAAGTGAAGTGTTCGCGGCGCGTATATCTGTACGCACCTTTTAGAGGCAAAATATCTTGAAATACATTCTTAGTGTGCGTTTAGTAGGTATGAAGGATATTCGTGAAAAATTTCAAGTTTCTAGGCCAAGCAGATGGACTATAATGTGATTTTAAATGAAAAATTTTGAAAGATTCCCCCCCTCGACACCCTATTAACCCAGTCGGAATTTTTCTGCCCAGATCCAAGTTTTTTAGGTAGCTGAACAAAAAGGTATTTTATGATTTTCGATAACCATTGTTATTTTACTAAAAGATAGGATAAGTTGAATAGTTTCCCTTTCAGAGGGAGTTTCGACAACCCCACAAAACTCATTTTTCATTCGAGGAAATATCGAAAAGGTGCATAGGATCTTATTTTTCGTTCAGCTAGCCAAAATACCCCTCATTTCAATATTAACATTTTCGACTGACTGTACAGTGAGTCAATCATTCTATCATGGCTCGAATAATTTTGAAATTGTAATTAAATGAAAATGGTAGAGAATAATTAATTCATGTGAATATCAACACCTTTATTCAGAGACATATCAACTGCATGCGTTTTCATATTGCCGATACAGCATTGATAAAACTGTAGACGTTTATTTAGCAGTCTCAAAAAACTGTTCTAGCTGAAAAATTAATAATCCATGCCACGTGTAGGCCTATACATTGCATCAGGAGAACGAAGTTCAGAACTATGGTTTTCCTAAACATATGTTTTTGAGATAATTTCTTTGATGCAGCTGTTTCACATTCGCCATATACAGAGTTTGTGAAAAAAATTATTGATTACCAAAACAATGCTATTATTATATTAATAATAATAATCGATTATCAAAACAATACTATTATTATATTAATAATAATAATAATAATATTATAAAAACATATTTATCAATTATCAGAACAATATTATTGAGGTTGAGTGGAATCAGGTAGAAAGCAATAATAGAACAGATGTTCTTTTTTGAATTTCAATCATATTATTTTGTTATTTCCAATGATTACAACATATGTTAGAATATCACATGTCAATAAATAAATTATCTCATTTCCATAATATGGCACTCACCTTACCATGTTCATAACCTTACTTAATAGGATCCTTTTTCATCCTTTGAAACCCTTAGAGACAAAATATCTCAAAATCCGTTCTTAGTGCGCGTCTAGCATGTTTGAAGAATATTTGTGCAAATTTTTAAGTCTGTAGGACAATTAGTTTGAGCTATAGTGTGATTTTACATCAAAATTTTCGAAAAAGGCCCTCTCCTGAACCCCCCTGTGCTCCTGATCGGAATTTTTCTGCATAGATCTAATTTTTTTTCGTAGCTGAACAAAAAAGTTCCTCATGACTTTGCTGTGCGATGAGCGGTTAAAAAGTACAAAATTTTGGGGGGGCCCCAGCTCCCTCAGGGGGGCAAATTTCTGAAAATCCTTTCTTAGTGGATGTTTTCAGGCTACCATAAACAATCGTGCAAAATTTCAAGTTTTTAGGCTCAGTAGTTTGGGCTGTGGTGTGATTTCAGTCTGTAGGTGCTTAGCCTTTTATATGTATAGAGATTGACAAACAGAACAAAATTCTTTAAAATGATTGGGGCAGGACTAACAGGCAAAGCCCAAAACTGTTTATTCCCCGAATTTGATTTATACATTATAAATAGTCCACAACGTAGGTTATGTTCCATACACTTGAATTCAGGTTCAATTTTCAGTCCAAACATTTCAAAACAAAAAAGTTCTAATTTAGATTATTTACAAACCAAATTGAATAACAAAATAACACTTACTAATCACTTAAAATTGTCAAATCATGAATAACTTTGAAAATTATGATATACTCTTGTTTAGAATGATTATCATGTCATGTCAACAAATCAGATTATCTTGATAAATTCGATTAAAATATCTCGCTGATTACACGGCTGGAAATAATTCTGTCTCTCTCACACACACGCATCTTCTGTTTCGACAGACGACGAAATTATCATCTGTTTCTCCAAGGATGAATAATTGTTATCCTTTTCATGTCCTTCAGCGATTTTTCCCAGGGATGATACCTAGTGCAATCGAATTTTTATATCATAAACCTACTATGTTCCAAATTTCGTGAAAATCGTTGAAGCCGTTTTCGAGATTCGTTGAACATAAATAACCAGATATAAAAATAACCAGTTATAAAAATATAAACAGATATACAGAAATTGTTCGCTTAATATAATAGGATAAACTTGAAACAGTAGTCAATCCTATTGCTATCACATTTTCGAAAGTCTGTTCGAATGGAACTACACTTCTCACAAATGATGATTCAATTTAGGAAATAATTCACTCTAGCCCTCACTGGTTCATGCAACAGTCACTTTTTCTACTTGAAAACTACGAAATAATTGGTATTAATTTTAATAAAGTAGCCCTTACAAGTGAAGTGATCTCATTAATATAATATATAAGACTAATACATTTACTCGTGTCTTGTTTGAATTATATTTTATTCCATCTATTTATTTATTCACAATGGAGACAACGGGTTTCCCCAAATATGTCTCCTTTACAATACAAATTGTACAAATACAAATGAAAAAAATGTTAAGATAGTGTTCCCAGTACTTAATCTTGAAATCTGCCTGAGTGCAAACACTCCAGATGATATTTTACAGCACAAATGATCAATATAGTTATCCCAAGACAAGTTCTGGTCCAGCAAGACACCTAGAAATTTCACAGACAGAGGTTGTTCAACATTCACTCCATTTATTTGAACGTTTATCTCTTCAAGATCTCTATAATTATTTCTATGTTTGAACTGCAAGAACTGCGTTTTAGTTTCGTTCACTTTGAGGTTATGTTGACTCACTTTGCTGTGCGATGAGCGGTTAAAATGTACAAAATTTTGGGGGGGCCCCAGCTCCCTCAGGGGGCAAATTTCTGAAAATCCTTTCTTAGTGGATGTTTTCAGGCTACCATAAACAATCGTGCAAAATTTCAAGTTTTTAGGCTCAGTAGTTTGGGCTGTGGTGTGATTTCAGTCTGTCGGTGCTTAGCCTTTTATAAGTATAGAGATTTCATTTCTATTTCCTGTGAAATAGTTTATAATAGTAATATAATGTATAATAAATAGAAAATAGTAAATAGTAATAGTAAATAGAAATAAATAATAGTAATATTCATGTATCTAAAAAAGTGGCGATTCTATTAAGGGTTTCTTTCAGGGGGGAGTTTGATAAGGAGTATATTTTTGCCATAAAAATGCAACTGTTACAATAAATAGAAATCTAATTTTGGATTTGTTCAATTCACATCATTCCCTTCGATCTGTTGGGTAGGATCTTGGGAAATACTATCATGGAAAAAAACATATAGAGATGTATATATACTTAGCCTACTCTAGCTGTGATACTGTGTTATCCCTTACATCATGTGATATGAAAAAGATGGAAAAGTTTCTTTTTCCAAGAAATTATTATGAGTCGATAAGCTATTTTTTAATAATGAAGTAATTCCTTACTAGAAATTGACCGTGAAACTTATGTTCACAAAATAATAGAGAGAATAATATGAAATCAAATTAGGCACTTCAAAAGATAATTTGTATCCGGCTATCATTACCATACTCATCAACATGCCATTTTTCTATTTGTTACTGATTTTCTCGAGGTAAACATTGAATTCGTTAATAAGTTTCTTTTTCCAAGAAATTATTATGAGTCGTTGAGCTATTTTTCATATAATGAAGTAATTCCTTACTAGAAATTGACCGTGAAACTTATGTTCACAAAACAATAGAGAGTATAATATGAAATCAAATTAGGCACTTCAAAAGATAATTTGTATCCGGCTATCATTACCATACTCATCAACATGCCATTTTTCTATTTGTTACTGATTTTCTCGAGGTAAACATTGAATTCGTTAATAAGTTTCTTTTTCCAAGAAATTATTATGAGTCGTTGAGCTATTTTTCATATAATGAAGTAATTCCTTACTAGAAATTGACCGTAAAACTCATGTTCACAAAACAATAGAGAGTATAATATGAAATCAAATTAGGCACTTCAAAAGATAATTTGTATCCGGCTATCATTACCATACTCATCAACATGCCATTTTTCTATTTGTTACTGATTTTCTCGAGGTAGACATTGAATTCGTTAATAAGTGGTTATTATTTGGACTTGACAGATGCTAGTCCAGAGTTAGTGTACTGGTTCTCAGAGCAGACTCTGCAGCCCGCCCACCCCTCTCACTGAAATGTGTGGCCACAGGAAATCCCCCTCCACAGTTCATTTGGACTCTGGACGGATTCCCTGTACCTGATCCTAGCAGGTAAGTTATCACGAATCATTGTAAATTATTTCCTTTATCTACTTAGATTTTCCTTATTCTTCTTAATTATTAGAAATTATTATCATTCTCCTTAATCTAGTTTTATTCGGCAGTGTTTAAATAAGTCTTATCAACGCTTCCGGTTATACTCTTTGAGGGATCCGATGAATGTGTGGACCAATGCAGTATATATCAAAATCAGTCAGCGCTACTGATTGTTGAAAACTTAGCGCCGGTTGCACAAAAGCCAATTAAATTTTAACCATGTTTAATTTTACAAGTACCAATCAGAGAAGCCGTCTTTTCTAAAAGGCTTTCTCTGATTGGTTTTCGTGAAATTAATCACGGTTAAAATTTAACCGGATTTTGTGCAACCGGGTCTAAGTTGTTTGTTGACAATTCTGCAAATATTTTGATGTATGATTGCTCTAATAATGTATTATAGTGTTGAATAGAAGAGAAAAATGAGTGCCAAAAATCTTAAAGTAAACCTTTTTGTGTAGTATATTATATAACGTATTCAATGTTCACTTACCTATTTAGTGCTACTTGTATGTTGTACAATGAAACATGGATTCCCACACTTAAAAATGACTCAAAAAAGTTCGCAACATATTGTTTCAAAATAAATATTAGAAGGGTCCTGAAATTTTCCAATTTTTGTTATTGTGATGAATCTTTCAAATAGATCTCATGAAAAGAGAGAAAAATTGTGATTACCTTTTAAAATGAAAGAATTTGCTAAAGGAATAGTTAGCGACCGAGCGATAAAGCTTACTTATCAATAACTGTATATTTGATAAGAGTACCGTTCTGTACTGAATATTTTTCTAGGAAAATTATTCAATAAAATTATAATTATTTTGCAAATAAAGCACAAATTATTTATGAATCGCTCACTGATTTTGAGGTTACACTTTGTTTACTATCGATCAGATGTTTTTAAAAACAGTTCGAACGCAGCTGACTGATTCGAAGTATCGTCAAATGTCACGCTGGCTTCACGTAAGATATAATACCATCTCTAAAAATCAAAACTATCCATAAAGGATCAAGAATTTCAAATAAAAAAATAAAATGTATGTGTTATCGTTGAAATTATTTATTATTTAAGAAATTATATTATATGTCAGGTCTTATTGTAACTAAATAGGTCATAGCATGAAATTATATTATTGATAAAATGGCAGAAATTATTTATAACAATCTCAAACCTAATAAAAATTGTACAAGAGTATTAATTCATTAACGACTTAATTCAACTGAACCACATGGTAATTAAATCTCTTTGGCAGGTCTAAGCCAATCACAGTGCATAGAAATAGCACCAAGACGGTGATCGTTTGAAAGCAACACATGTTAATCTATTATCAGACACCAACCCTGCCTTATCAGTTACACTAGCACATGTACATTGTATGAGAGAAACTATGTCTAGAAGATTAAGCAGTTTTAAGGATTACCTAAATTGAATCATTATTGTAATTAAAAGAATTGTATTCTACTGCTTGCCACTGACGTCATGTTTACGTCACAAGCGTTCTACCAATGGCAAATTTTTATGCAAATTATTACATTGAGATTCTGAGAAGCAAGGTCTAGCCTAAAAGCTTAGAGAAAGAGCAGCACTTCCCTTTTGAAATCCTTACCGTGTAGATCTCTTTTTATAGTTACCAAAGACCTATTTGTGAAAATTTCTTGTTCGATTTTAAATGTTCTATTTGTGAGCCGATATTTTTAGGCCAATTTATTTGTTATTTGTAAATTTCTGTTTTCACCAATCGATAAATTTAAAAGCTTAAAGTAAATTATCCCTTAATTAATTCGGTGAAGGAGATATTTAAATTAAAATTCCCCACGTGCTGAAACCAAAGCCTGGATTGCCGCCGATCAAACGATTTTTGATCTAAAGAAGAAAACCACGACCGCCAAGGAATTCACGTGAGTTATAGTTTTAAAAGGGGCCCCAATCTACGCTTCGAAAATATTTCAGTGCAGAAAAACATAAATTTTTCTTCGTTAAATTATGGCCACGCCGACAAGCGCTTTAGCATTTAAGAGTCTAGAATTATTCATATTAAATTTATAAGAATTTGTAGTTGATTAACTATCCTCCGCTGCCTGAACCACGACCCCGAACATTTTAAAAAATATTTTCTATAATTCATTTTTCACTATTTTTTCAAACTGTTAGATTTTATCAATTGTAAAATTCTGTCGAATCACGCATGGTATCATGCAAGCACAAGAACATTTTTAACTCCTTTTGTTAATGCTAAATTATTATCAACCTGTAAATCAAATTCTGAATCTGCACTGTATGATTACATATTTTATTATAATATATTCCAGTTTTGTTAATTCGCTTTCTGAGTTTGATTATTTCTAAGCCTGTCAATTATTGTGTCTGATACGTCTATATCATCAAGAACCGATCAAATACGATCATTGGAATAATTGAATCAAGCTGGATATTGGAACAGGTCTAAGTGGATGTAGCGAGTGGGGTCAGATCAAGATATTTATTCTTGTCCTTACCTGCTCATACATCGCTTTTATCTGTTACCTACCTCGACTTAGGAACGAATGCATCAATTGTACAGCAGAGGCAGCCATAGATCATATAAATTCCTACAATAGAGCTTAAAACCCGACAAGACTCTGTTCTCGAAGTATATTCTGACGATATTTGGTTCAAAATACGTATTTTTTAATCCTTCAGAACTTATTAGAGACGCAGTCCCGTAAATTAGCTACATCGGGATTTTTGCTCGACCTGTATGATTTTGTATGCTCATTCTTCACAGGTAATAATTTTAAGGTATCCGTATTCAGTGTTTAGCGTCCGCTACACTACTTATAAAAATTTCATCATTATACAATCTGTCATTAGAAGAATCAAGGGTGAGCGAGCGTTTAGGCCTCCCGCGATTCCGACAATTGTATGAATCTTGTAGTGAATCAATCAGTCTGGTGTTCACTCAGCGTCCACACACGCATTGCAAAATTTATAGCATCTACACCATTGACTCAGTACAAGATTCACCCTACATGTGTGAAGCCGTTAAAAAACGCACCACATGATTTGCCGGCCCAACGTGAGGCATTTAGATTCAGCACTACATGATTTGGCAAATCTCTCTACATATGTGAGGCGAGTAAAATACAGCTTTACATTATATAAGTATTACTTCTCATATTAAAATAATTATATTTGAATTCATTGTTGTCTGTTATCAGTGTTCAGTCAAAGGTCAAAAACGATCTTCCAGGTACCTACTTAAATTAATTTATTAAACTTCCAACGATACACACACCACTTTTAAAAATAGATCATCAATGATAAGAAGCTTTCAATAGTATTGAGAAAGGACGAATGAGTAAAAATAAATGGATAATTCACTGGTTCAGTATTCAAACTGTAATTTTAAGAAGACTTACTTTTGAATTAATAATATTTCTTACTTGTATGGAGTATGATTTGCCAAAAATCGCATTCATTTGACAATAATTCAATTCAATAATTTTATTCAATTCAAATACAAGATGCACAGAAGAAATCAAAATACAAAATGAAATCTCCAATAAAATACAAAAAACAGGCTTCATGGTGGGGTGTACTGAAGAGAAAGAAAATCAAATTAAAAATCACTTGCATTCAAATACAGTTCAGCTTTTCGTAAATTTTGTTTAAATTCAATGCATCAAGTATGCCAGTGAGAATCAGTATGCTAATCTACTAGTCTTAAATATCAATGGTTTGGTAAAAATAAAAGCAAATAAATGAATCTCAAGATTATGAGTCGCAAACAAAAATTTTAACATAAAAACTAATATAAAATCAAAAACTATTTAGGCCGGTTGCAGACGAATCACAATCGCATGTGGGATGTGGGAGCTACTATTTTCCTTCTGTGGTAGCACAAACGCAGCGCATATGAAATGCATTGGCAGGCATGGCAGTGGCTCTGATACTTCCACATGTCGTTGACGTAGCGATTATTTTCCTTGCGATTGTGGTACCACTGGTTTGAGCACTACGCTTCCCCTAGCTTCTGTACCACAATCGCAGTCGCTGTGACTTTGAAAACAGCTGTATGATAAAAACACCCGAGTATGATACAAACATCTGAAAACTGTTGCACTAATGCGCGTTTTCTCGAATGTAGTGTGAAAGTCCACATGCGGTAGTGGTTCGTCTGCCACCGGCCTAAAACATCAACACAGTTAAGGTGTTGTACATTTTCCAACCTCTATCATTCGAAAACAATTTGTTGTTGAATGTTTAAGGTTTCTGGTCGGTCAGTATGTGACAATTCATGACGATGTCATCAGTCACGTGAACATATCATCGTTGAAAGAGGAGGATGGAGGCGAATACACGTGCATCGCTAAGAATTCGGTTGCTCAAGTATCTCATAGTGCCAAGATTAATGTTTATGGTAAGTATTCTAGATTCGCAAATTATTGCTGTAATTATTTGTAGAAATAATTATTGACTTTTAAGCGACTAGTTTATGAAAATGATTATCATGGATTGTAATATTAAGGCTGTGCAAAGGCTGGAAATAAACTTTCTACTGGTGATATTTTTCAAAGTTTTTCGATTTGTATAGCATCAAGCTATGAACTAACAAGTTTTAAATCGGTAAGTATTCTAGATTCTCAAATTATTGCTTTAATTATTTGTTGAAATAATTATTGAATATTAAGCGACTAGTTTATGAAAATGATTATCATGGATTGTAATATTAAGATTGTGCAAAGGCTGGAAATAAACTTTCTACTGGTGATATATATCTCAGGAAAACATTTTTTCCGATCATTACTTTATGAGATATGAGCGCTTAAAGTTTAAATTTTTGATACAGAACATTTCAAATTCGATATGAGATTCAGAGGATAAATTCTTCATGGTATTGTTGATTGAATAAAACAAAAATTTTCTGAAAATATACATTCTTGAGAAAGTTATTCAATTTACTTTTTATTTACTAGGTAATTTTTGGTAAATTGAATAACTTTCACAAAAGTTGGTATTTAAAAAAAATTGTTTTATTCAATCAACAATACCATGAAGAATATATACTCTGAATCTCATGGATTTATCTCTTACCGAATTTGAAATGTTCTGTCCCAAAAATTTAAACGTAGGCGCTCATATCTCCAAAGGTAATGATCGGAAAAATTTTTCCTGAGAAAACTTTTTTCATTTTGATAGCTTGATGATGTACAAATAGAAAAACTTTGGAAAATACCACCAGTAGAGAGTTTATTTCTATCCTTTGCACAGCCTTAACCTAGTATCAACATGTAATAGTAATATTGTGATATTAAATATTTAAGGAATGCTCTTCGATTTAAAATTTGTTAGTTCTTCTTTCGGGGGTGTAAATCTTTGATTGAAAATATGATAATCACCTATCAGTTTATAAAGATGAAAATCACGGATTGTAATATCAAGTTAGTATCAACTTGTAATATTAAACTTGCGTGTAATATTGAATATAGAATGTTGTTTAATTCAAAATGTGTTGAATTTTCTTTTTGGGAGTGAATATTTTTGATTTAATCTATGATAATCAGCTACATTCTAGCCTTGTTTCTGGGACACTTATCAAATTTAAAATAGATCATTAAGACACGGTTACAAAAAGCCTGTAAAATATTAAGGTCCGGTTGCACTAAAGCCGGTTAAATTTTAACCGTGATTAATTCCACGACAACCAATCAGAGAAGCCGTCTTTTCAAAAACGCATTAATATTTAACCGGCTTTTGTGCAACCGGCACTTACCCTGATTAAATTCCACGACAATCAATCAGAAGAAGATTGGTTATCGTGGCATTCAATCACGGTTAATATTTAACAAGCTTTGTGCAGCCGAGTCTAAATCTATAGGTTGAATGGTTCATTGGATCCAATAACAGTCCAGACCTAGGATGTATTATAGTATACCGGTAGGCCTACGGTACATTGAAAGAGGAGTGTAGTTGTGTGCATAAGCCTGTTTTGATTTTTCTGATGTATAACAAGTGAGCATATTCGTTTAGTTAATCAACTATAGTTATTATAGTTGTTATAAATTGAATAAATTTATGAATTACTGTATTTTCCACAGTCAATTTCTCTACTAAATTCCACTATTTTTCAAACTAACTTACATTAAATTTATGCAATCTTCTATTTGTTTCTCCACAGGTCTTCCATTTATTCGTGTAATGCCTAAAATCACAGCTGTAGCCGGAAGTGATTTGGTCGTGAAATGTCCAGTTGCTGGTTATCCTATCGAGACTGTGACTTGGGAAAGAGGTACGCGCTTCTTTCATCAGTAATTTTAACTTCTCTTATCAGTTATCCTAAAATCAGTTAACTTTATCAATCCAGTCTCTAGACTACTGTTATTTTATCAATATCTTGGATTAGATATATCAATATCTTATTACATTTTCATTTTATTGTTTCTTGTACATTTATTAATTATATTATTTATGTCATCCTTCAAAATTTTCAAATAATAGGCCGAAAATTGAGGCCGGTTGCAGACGAACCACTATCACATTAGAACAATACGACTTACGCAGAGAGTCTGTGGCGAATTACACTACATTCGAGAAAACGCGCATTAGTGCAACAGTTTCAGATTTCGTATCAAACTCGGATGTTTTTATCAAATTCGAGGGAACACTATGACAGCGACTGCGATTGTAGTACAGAAGCTAGGGGAAGCGTAGTGCTCAAACCAGTGGTACCACAATCGCAAGGAAAATAATCGCTACGTCAACGACATGTGGAAGTATCAGTGCCACTGCCATGCCTGCCAATGCATTCCGTATGCGCTGCGTTTGTGGTACCACAGAAGGAAAATAATCGCTCCCACATCCCACATGCAATAATGGTTCGTCTGCAGCCGGCCTAAGTGGCGAATCAGTGATGTGTGATTTCATAATCTCTAATTATACTTTGGAGAACATTAACTTTTTATCAGAATTTGGGAGAGAAATATTACATACTCAGTCTAGTTTTTGCTTCATGGTTATAATTATTCTAGCTGGCCCGGCAAACTTCGTACCGCCAAATAGTTAATGTATCTCATGACAAACTTTAGCTGGATGCATACCTTAGGAGGCGCGATGCGGCATTTTGCACCCAGGTGCTTCTTGCTTATATTGGTTTGAATGGAAGAACTCACACACACTGGATCGGACATGGCGTGGAACGGTGTGATAAGGCAATCTCCATAAAATCAACACTTTGTATCACCAAGCCGCGCCTCCTCAGGTGTGCTTAGCCTTAGCTTAATCTGATGCACTATATTTTTATGAAAATTATCCAACAATCAGTGATTGAATTTATATCTCAATATGGACTTACTATGTGCTTAGTAAGTTGTGCAGCAGTTTGTATTTTAGATATAGTTGAATGCAGCTTGCTGGGAAATTGAATGGTATATCTCCTTGCTGCTGATTTTCCCGTGCATATTCTAAGTTTACAGCATTTTGAGCTCTACGACCCAAGTTTGGACGTCGTTCGTACCGTGGCATTATTATTAGAAACAAAATTTTGTAAATCAGTAGAAAGAAAATAGAAAAACAGATCTACTGACGGCTGTTGGATGACGCAATGATTATCACAGCTGATTTTAATTTCTGTGTGTGTCCAGCTCACAAATCTTCTCCCATAAGGATTACATGTAAACTTTGAAGGATTGTAGGAAAGAGTCCTGAAGTCGGATCATAAATTTGATAGGCCATAAACCTGATCCTGAACATAACAAACACAGCTTTAAAAAATCATCAAATTCGGTGTACACATAAAAATTTATTGAATGTCAAAATTTGAGGTTTGATTTTTATTTATATAGATCAGATAATCCTAATCAGTTAACTTTATCAATCCAGTCTCTAAACTACTGTTATTTTATCAATATCTTGGATTAGATCTACCAAATTTATTCTTTATTTTTTTATTGATTCATACAATAAATTCATCATCATCATTATTGGCACTACAGCCCATGTAGAGCCTTAGCCTTCACAACCACATCCTTCCACCCTTCTCGACATTCTGCTGTTCTTCTCCATCTTCTTACACCCAGTCTTCGCAAATCCTCTTCCACATCGTCAACCCACCGCTTTCTTGGTCTTCCTACAATAAATTGCATCATCGAAATTATAGGCAAAGAAAAAATAAGGTAACCTAATATATTATTATATTTTATTCTATTGTTTTTTGTACATTTATTAAATATATTTTTTATCTCATCCTTCAAAATTTTCAAATAACTATTCCTAGGGGCCAAAAATTGAGTGGCGAAACAGTGAATTGTGATTTAATAACCTAATATAATACTTTGGAGAACATGAACTTTTTATTAGAATTTGGGAGAGAAATTTTACAGACTCAGTGCCGGTTGCACAACAGCCGGTTAAATTTTATCCGTGATTAATTCTACGAGAACCAATCAGAGAAGCCGTCTTTTCAATAACGCCTTCTCTGATTGGTTCTCGTGGAATTAATCACGTTTAAAGTTTAACCGGCTGTTGTGCAACCGGGCCTTAATCTAGTTTTTGCTTCATGGTCATAATCATATTATAATTATCGTGGTTTGTACAATAAATGAATGAATAAAAAGATTTATTAGACTACTAATGAAACTAATATATTACCTTATCAATCCATTTTCTAGACGTCTAATATGTATCATAGTCTATAATAATTATTAATGAATAATAATAAATATTTATCATAGTCTATGTTTATAAATTATTAATTATTTACTCAAAATTTATGTGTTTCTTTATAGAATTATTTTGTGAATTTGAAGTTTGTTTTATGTATTCACGGAAGTTTTATTATTAATCTATCTAAATTTAAAATTGGTTGTTTTATTCTGATTTGTATATTATTCAGATTGATGATTAAGGCCCGGATGCACAACAGCCGGTTAAATTTTAACCGTGATTAATTTCACGAGAACCAATCAGAGAAACCGTCTTTTCAAAAACGCCTTCTCTGATTGGTTCTCGTGAAATTAATCACGGTTAAAATTTAACCGGCTGTTGTGCAACCGGGCCTTAGTGTATAAATTGAAATAGACATAACCTACATAATATTTGGACAAATTAATACAAAATTAGGAAATTGAAGAGGTTTTGGGCAATAGCCTGTTTTTTTCTTTTCCGACTACTGTATTGTTTACTCTATCCAATAAATAAATAAATAAATATGTTTATAATTATTCTCTCCATGACTTATTTGAGTGCGCTAATTTTCAGATGGTGTAGCTCTGCCAGTAAATCGTAGGCAACGGGTGTACTCGAATGGCACGCTGATAATTGAGCATGTGCAGAGGCAAGCAGATGCCGGCACTTACACGTGTCAGGCCAGGAATCGACAGAAACACTCAGCTCGTAGGGATGTCGAAGTGCAAGTACTTGGTAAGTTAACACTATGATCAAAGATTTATTTATTCAATGATCAATCATTAAAATGATTGAGGAAGGATCAATAGGCCCATCCCGAAAACTATTCAATCTCCGAATTTTGATTCATACACTGAGGGCCAGCTGCACGTACGTCTGTTTAATATGGACATTAACGCTGATTAACAAATAAGCGTTAGTTTTACGGATTCATTTCTGTTCCACAAAGATCGGTTAGTTTTTAATCTCGATTAAGTTTTCCGGTTAACTAACCAAGATTTTAACGGTTTCACAATCCGGCAACACTGTAATTTAAACGACAGATGTTATTATTCTGAACAAATGGTACAAAATTGAGGTTATGTTATTGAAGATGACTGTGATCATTCATTAGGCATGCGCCATAAAAATGTGCTGTCTGTCGCCAGTGTCAAGTGCTATCTGCAGACGAACCAGATCGAAAACTAACATCAAAAATCAGAATCTAATTTTGAATGCTAATATCAGCTAAATAAACTTCTCTATTTTATTAACGGATGAGATTCGTGCATATATTTAGCTCATACTTCGAATTTTGTAGTTTTTTTACCAAAAACTAATTGTAAGACAGCTATCAGTAGGTACCTAATCGGCTTTAGTTGGATTCAATGCCCCGTGAATGGCCTGTTAAAAATCTTTTACGTCGATAAGTTTAACCGGCGTTATTTTTCGATTTTTACCTTTATGCAACTAAATTTTCTTCATTTCAGCTAATCGCCGTTAAAATGGTGCCAACTAATCAGAATTAAAATTTTTTACGCCGGTTAGTTTAATCGGCGTTATCGCTTGAAATTTCTGTTTTGTGCAACCTAAATGCATCGGTTAGCGCTAATCTCGATTAAAGTATAGCATTCAATCGTGATTAAACGTTAACCGACGTACGTGCAACTGGGGGTAAGTCCAAAAAGTAGGTTATGTTTAATTCACTTTTGAATTGGAGTCTTTATTTCACTTTACTTGGTCTTATTTTGTCTTTAAACTTGGTAGAAATCAATTGGCTCTATTGTGTCGTTACTCCTTTCAAAATCGAGTCTTTTTGTCACTGAGGTTAATATATAGCTGCTCAAATTGTGAGAAGTCGTTCATTTATTATTGATCAATGTTAAAAATGCTTCATAGAATGATTGGGGATGAAGAAACAGTATTATCAATCTTTTACAACAAAAGGCAAAGCAGGCTTATTTCTTATAAGCCAGCCGTCTAGGAATTTAGAATAATTTTTATAAAAATTAAAAGACAATAATTCTAACATTTGTGTATTTTCCTATTCATTCATTCTTGCACATGAAAATGTAACTGTATACATGAAATGTTACATGTTTATTAGAACAGCGTTAGAAAATTCACCTTCTTTGGCTGTTCAAATACACAATTCTTATCAGTTTGTGTGTAGAGCTATTTACGCCATTAAGGGCCAGTTTCCGAGCTCGGGATTCAGCTAAGTTCTAGACTTTAAACAGCTGGAGTCAGAAAATTGGCTTCCCGGGGCGTTGTCGCAGTCATAGTCAAAATCACGTTTACATTATATTTCGAAAAACTAGAAAATTGAACACAAAATAAAATAAAGAGGAAATAGTGTAAAGTTTGAGCTATTTTGGATTATTTAGGAATGTTTAATTTCGTCAAGGAAAAACTTTTCCAATGATAAAATAAAGATTGGCATAAAAGCTGCGACTACGCACCGTTTTGGAAAGCACATTTTCTGACTCCAGCTGTTTAAAGTCTAGAACTTAGCCGAATCCCGAGCTCGGAAACCAGCCCTAAGTAAACAGATTGATAAATGGAAAATCAGGAACTATATTGATGTTTTCAAGAGAAGGAATGTTTCTAACATTATAACTATGCAATTTTTTGCGACAATAGAGAGATTCTCATGTTGACATTGAATAGGAAATTATCTTTATTGACTTTAACAATGCATATAGAATTTTTAATCTTTGACATAGTCTATTTCAATAAAATTGTTATCACACACAATTATTATAGCCTACTAGCTCACCCGGCGAACTTCGTACCGCCAGAAAGTCAATGTATCTCATGTCACACTTGACTTTATTTGGTGAATCATGAAATTTATCTAACAGACAATATTTTTATTTAAATCTCAATACGGACTTCCCATGTTCTTAAAACTACCGTTTTAATACCAGTAAACAATTTTATCATAGAGTGACGTGTTTATTACAGCTGGTAAGTTCATATGCTAAATCATATTATCACAACATGATCTTGAATCATGATGATCTTCCCGTTCTACGTTAGCCGCTCGGCCGACAATTTCGAAAACATAAATCTGTAAAATGGATTAATATATAATTATTATTAGCCCCCCTATCAAATTTCTGGTCAGAAACCATCCCCAATATTCACACAACATATTCCCAAAGTTTCATGCCGTTTTGTCAAGTATTTTTCGAGTCTATATTGAACAAACTAACTAACACACAAACAGACATTCATTTTTAAATATAGAGATTATTGGTGATTATTTGCAGTGCCACCGAAGATCCTGCCGATCCAAGAGATGACAAACCTGTTGCGCGAAGGAATGCGCGCCGCCATTTCCTGCCAGATCCTGGAAGGGGACTTGCCCGTCAGCTTCCGCTGGGAACGGGACGGGGTGGGGGGTCAACTGGGCCCTGGCACCACGACGAGGCGACTCGACGAGTACTCGACGTCGCTCGTCATCGAACGCATCAGCTCAAGTCACAGTGGTAACTACACCTGTATCGCTCACAATGTCGCCGGCGAGGAGCATTTCACTGTGCCGCTCACTGTCAACGGTCAGTCACCGACAAATTTTGCGTTATTTCCTGCATTATTTTTGGGTTATTGTATTGTTTTTTATATCTCAAACCCTTAAAATTTCTTTCTTAGTTGTAATTGCTTGATAAATTATTAGTAGGCTATGTTAGGTATTCAATGATTGATTTTTTCACTATAACAGAGTTTCTCGGTCTGCAGCAGCTCCTCCATGCGTACAGGGACAGGGAAGCTTTCCTTGCATGCGAGTATTTATTGTCAAAGGGATGTATATTATCATAAAATGTATGTAATAATCATAAGTTTTATCAATTATTATTATATTAGCTTAGACTCTAGATTAATAATTATTCTTCCTTTTTCATAAATTGTTTTTTGACAATTAAAAGTTTTTATTATTATTACAATTATATAATTTTCAATAAAGCATGCAATAATGAAATACTCAGAAATCAATGCAATGATTTTTCCTGCTTTTGAACAATAACAAAATTAAATGTAATGACTAATAACTTAATGACTAATATTATTCTAGTAGGGTGCATGATAGAATTATCGTGTGTGATATATAAGATAAGCTTCGTAGAGTTAACCGTATCACCGAATTTTTTTGAACAATAACAGAATTGAATCCATAAAGAATAAATGAGACACAGATGTTGCCAATACCACTTTAATTTTGTTTTAACAAAAGGACCATGGTTTCGGGGCTACACCTGCCCCATCCTTAGCTAGACTGGTGTTTTCAGTTGGCTACATAAGTAACAGGAAGTTCCAGACTTGAACACTAGTCTACCTGAGGATGGGGCAGGTGTAGCCCCGAAACCATAGTCCTTTGTTTAAACAAAATTAAAGTGATATTGACAACATCTGTGTCTCATTTATTCATTATGAAGAATACCACAATATCTCTTCAAAAACAATCAGTTCCTTAGAATTCAATGTAATGACTAATGACTTGATGACGAATATTATTCTATAGTGTGGTCCACGTTATAATGTCAGTGTGTGATTTGCAATGGTGCTGCTATCCTTGCCTATCGTTCAACAAAGCAGATGGTGCTATCTCTTTCACGCATTGCGATGTAGAACAATGTAGAAATTCAATTAATTGACAAAATATTTAATCTCAATCATGAAAATTTATTATTACATATTCAAAAAATGTATTTTATTGACAAATAAAATATGGTTAACCATATCCAACAATAATGAACAGTTAAATTCATCAGATATACCAGTATCAGCTGTTTGGGTGGCAAGGCTGAAATCTGGCAACCCTTTTCTCCTATCATCCTACACTGCCATTATAACGTGGACATCACTATAGTAGGATGCATGATAGAATCATCGTGTGTGCTGAGATAAGCTTCGTAGAGTTAACCTTATCGGAGTAATGGTCCCCAATTCACACAGAAGTGGTGTATGGCACGGATGTAGCGCGCAGTTTTTCCACCTATATGAACATATTGTCTAATGCTAACAGAAGTGAGTTGGTACCTCTTCGTCAATAATTATAATTATATTTCTACGTCAATAATTATAATACACGAACCATTATTATGTTAACATATGGGAGTGGCGTCAAGCGCCAAGTCCGTGCCATATATCGCTCACTTCTGTGTGAATTGAGTCTTATGGTGCATTTTTGTTCATGTAACAATGACCACAATATCCACACAATAACCACAATAATATCCACAATATCCTGCCACTCAAATGTACTCCGAAAGGAGTTCTTTTTGTCTTCTTGGTTGTCAACCATTGTCGCATAATCGAAAACGTAGGCCTTCCCTGGAAACTTAAAAAATGTATCAGATCATAACAAATAGCTGGAGTATAGGTATATCACTCACCGTAATGTATGGACCTATTATTATAGTCAGCACTAATAAATTCCATTTCCAATGAGTTGACACCACTTTCAACTTGATTTAGAATCAGATGTTAGCTGCGGCATGCAATGAATAACTCAATGCATTTCAACTCATTATTTCGGATTCCAACTCGGGCTGACAAGCTGAATGAACCTTACTTTACCGTACCTTACCTGACCTACTATACTGTACGACATTGCCTTCTCCTTAGGGCACAGCAACCCAAATAAGGAGGGTTAACTATCAGTGTTTCAAAACGAAATGTCAATTTTTAATTTATGTTTGATTACAGTACCTCCAAGATGGACTGTAGAGCCTTCTGACGCGAACATAGCTGCAGGTCAGGACATAACACTTCACTGTCAGGCCGATGGCTATCCCATTCCGACAATCATATGGAAGAAAGCAGTCGGTAATTATCTATTATTTTATCTTTACCGTTCGACTCTCAAGAATTCTCTAATCAAATTATTTTATCACTTTTTTGCTATTGAAAAGAACGACTAGCAGTCACAGTAAGTAGTGAATACATTCATTTATTGGGAAAATTTGACTGCTAGAGTGAGGTCCACGTTATAATGGCAGTGTTTGATTAGCAATGGTATTGCTATCCTTGTCTATCATTCAACAAAGCGGATAGCGATATCTGTTTCTTGCTTTGCTCTGTTGCCAGATCGTCTTTTAACAATGTAGAATTGATAATTAATTTACAAAATATTTCATCATAATTATGAAAATTCATTTCTTGCTTAATAAAATGTAATTGATTATTTTAAACTAGAATGAACAGTTAATATTACATTAATAAACCTGTATCAGCTGCCGTCTATAGAAGGCATTGACAAGACGGATGATCGGCAACGTTGTTCTTCTATCTTCCTCAACTGCCATTATAACGTGGACCTCACTATAGTTTTTCTTCTTGCTAGCAAAAAGTGATTTAATAAGCAGTTTGTGATGGAAAACAACATCAAATAATTACAACTCCCAGACGTAAATGTGTTATATTGATTGTCATTAAAACTAGACTCAGTGACTAACCATCAATTTCCATTTCACTATAAATATCACACTTTGAAAAACTATAAAACTTCATTCATCTCTTTTCTGTATAGGGCTACTTTTTATAGAAATAGAAAGAAAAATAAAAATCTCAGTACCCTTTATGAATATTATTTAATCACAACATGTTTCAAGACATTGATGCCATTTTCAAGTGATCACTTGAAAATGGCATCAATGTCCGAAACATGTTGTGATTAAATAATTCATAAAGGGTACTGAGATTTTTATTTTTCTTTCTATTTCTATAAAACTTCAGTTTATCCATTGATGATGACTCAAATAATTCTAAGATTGTGAGAGCAGTAAAAATTATAATCTGCATACACCATCACAAATTGATTTTTAACTACCTACGGTAGTTTAACAGTAAATTAATGATAAATTGCATTTGTTCAAATGCTAATGAATGAATGATTATTTTAAAGCGCTTTTAATGGATTTTTGTTTGATAATAAATTAGGTATTTCCCAATTCTTCTTATAAATGGCCTATATAGTAGGGACTATGCCTACACCTCAAAGAATTGCTCAAAAAATGTACTATTACGAGGTCTGTATTTAAATTGGGGTGTACCACGGTATATCAAGGTGAAAGCTAAAGACTGCAACAAAATGTACTATAACGAAGATCGTAATGTATCGAAAAACCACTGTATTCTAGTTTTCTGACTGGAAGATTGCAAATCTTTCATTCAAAAACATTTAATAAAAATATTGTTCAGTGAACAATTAAAATTTTCAATGTCTTCAAGTTTGATTATATTGTACACGGGTAAAATAAATAAATGTTCAATTCCCCCCAAAAAAACTAAAACTACTACATCAATTCAATTCAATTCAATTTATTTGCCATATATACAAGATTTATACAATTACAAATTCACGTAATAATTGGGTACATCAATTAATTACAGGAAATATTAGATAAATCACAATCACATGCAATAGTTAGTTACAATAAAAATCTCTTATAATGTGTCTTCTACATGTTTAGTGTTTTCTGAGTGGAAATTGACCTACTCCACTATGGAGCACCATGTTCTATAGTAGGTTAAATGAATGAATGAAGTATTAAATTCTACTATTATCTTTTACAGGTGATCATCCAGGAGAATACAAGGATTTTTTATACGAACCAAATATAAATTTTTATAGGAATGGAACATTGCAATTTGTACATATCAATAAAGATAGTGAAGGACATTACCTCTGTGAGGCGAAGAATGAAATCGGAACTGGGGTCAGCAAGGTTATTTTTCTCAAAGTCAATGGTGAGTGTCTGTATAAATCATTATTTTCTCTGTATATATTTTCAATAGTAGATAAGTAGCATATTTCTCAAAAATTGAAGCTTGAAACGATTTGGTTCTTCTGTAACTTGGCGTTTCCATTCATTTGTGAGTGGTACATTCAAAATCAAAATATTTATTGCCGAAAACATTGAACAATGTTATAACAACGTCAGTAGATGAAGAATTACAACAGAGCATAAATAATAGGCTAAAAATTACACAAACAACACAAATAAACAATTACACAAATAATGTACAGGAGCTTTCATTGGAATTATATAAATATCTCAGCAACTAAAATTGAATTCGCACACATATCAAAAACTTAACGACACACTACCTGCTTAGTGCAAAATCTGAGTTAAAGTAATCCTTAATAGAATAGAAACACTTTTGAATGAGTATTTTATTTATATAGAACTTGAAATGATTCTCATCCATTACTCTAACCTCGAGTGGTAATTTATTAAATATCTTAATACTCATGTAGTGCCAATTTTTCTGAGCCGTAGTCCGATGGTGAGCGTCAATTCAAATATCTTGCCAACTTCTTGTATTGTAATCGTGAATGTTGGCATTCAGAGTACATTTGTGCGCGTGCTTCCTCATATATAACAAACATGTAAATATTTAGAGAGAGGGAAGAGTCAATAGTTTCAAGTTCAAGAAGAGTGGCTTACAAGTTGCCAGTGTTGGTGCATGACAAATTATTATTCTTACTGCTTTCTTCTGAAGCTTGAATATTAATCATTGAATGCATTTTAAATTAAAAGAAGATATGTGTCATCAGTGTCTATCAAATCAAAGACAGTGAATTCTACTGGTTTGCTGTATTTCGCAAGTATTACTAGCAATTCCTTTTACTGTAGATGTTAATTGGAGTGAAAAGTGCCAAAAATTCCTTTGGGAGGAATTAATCAATTAATCAATCTTCTTCTAAATGTTTCATTTTTCTTCATAGCTCCTGCTCACTTTCCGCAAAAATCGAAACAGATGCAGGTTGAGAAAGGAGATAGTGCTCATCTTCAGTGCACCGCCCTTGGGGATAATCCAATTGAAATCATGTGGAAAGTAGGTGGACAACGAATATCCGAAGACATGGATCAAAGGTCAGTTTTTCAAATCAAACAAAGAAAACATATTTTTTCCCTTAATATTCTGAAAATCCACTCTATTCTAATGTCAGCTATAATCTTATGTCATATTCTCAAATCAAGCTTTATTCCATCACATATTTACTTTCCTTGCCCTATTACCATAGGTAAGGAAATTATTGCTTTCCGAAAAAATTAAGGTACCCTAATTTCTAAATTTCCTTACGTTTCAAGGTCCTCTAAGTCCAAAAAAGTGGTTTTTGGGTATTGGTCTGTGTGTGTTGTGTGTATGTGTGTCTGTGTACACGATATCTCATCTCCCAATTAACGGAATGACTTGAAATTTGGAACTTAAGGTCCTTACAATATAAGAATCCGACACGAACAATTTCGATTGAATGTAATTCAAGATGGCGGCTAAAATGGCAAAAATATTGTCAAAAACAGGGTTATTCGCGATTTTCTCGAAAACGCCTACAACGATTTTGATCAATATTTATACCTAAAATAGTCATTAATAAGCTCTATCAACTGCCACTAGTCTTATATCTGTAAAAATCTCAGGAGCTCCGTCCCATCCATGCAAAGTTTGATTTTAGATTCCCAATTATCAGGCTTCAGATACAATTAAAACAAAAAAAATCAAGTGGAAAAGATTGAGCATAAAAATCTCTACAATTAAAAATGTTCAGTAACATTTTCACAAAAAATTGAAAATAAGCTCGAAATTCGAGAAAATTTGATCATTCAATTGCAAACTGTTGGCAACTGTTGATACTATTAAATCATTCACTATGAAGAGATAGCAGACCTCGTGTGTCTCCAGCGTTATTGTCCTGTCACCAGCTGGCTCAGATCTTTGAATAGTAGACTTGAGATGCGCGTGAAAACTAACGTCAGTTGATCAATTTTCATAACGGCAAGGAAAGTTGTGTGAGTGCGCCACACCTGATTTTTTAAATACAGTACTATCTATTGCTAGAATCTAAATATCATATTATACAGATTCACAATGATCAAATGAAAATAGGTATTTATATTAAAATATGTGGAATCAGGGAGATTGACACTGCTGTATTCTATATTATAATGTCAGCTATATGGAGTCATTGAGAATACTTCATCATTGGTTTTGCAGGTACACAATAAGGGAACAGAAGTTGGATGATGGAATGGTATCAGAGTTGGGAATCACCCGAGCCTACCGGCATGACACCGGTGTATTCTCTTGTCATGGCAGCAACTCCTATGGACAGGACGATATGGCTATTCAGCTGATAGTACAAGGTAGGCACAAATATTATTGAAGCTTGTCGACAGTCAATGGCGAAGGTCTGTCTTTATACAGTAACTGTCTCAAGAAATATTATCACCAATATCATTTGTCAAATGTGGATCAACAAAATTATGCACAGTAATTTCATGGATTGCGGCAATTTTTATCGTGCTGTATCTGCTAGAGACCATGAAATTCCAATATCATAATGTCAAAAATGTACATCAAAACATTTTTCTAGGTTATCTATCTTTTAAAGATTATTTATTTTACACATTGAAATTCACAATATCATTCTCTGGGAAAGGAACAACAGGCTTAAAGCCCAAAACTGTCCTTTTCCAAAATTTGCATAGAAATTGTTCAAAAATAGGTTATGTTCATCACTTCATAAGTTTTGAGTCCAACATGTATATTATTGTGAAGAACTATCTCTGTAACTTATTCGATCTATTTACTTGAAAAACTCTGAAAGTGTCTTACTTAAAGTAAGAAATTTTACTTAAAATACTCTGTTTAGGTGTCGTTTATTTATCCATCCAATGGAAAAGTTGTCATTCACTATAATATTTTTAATACTGTATTTATTATTGGGGTTACAAATCTCACATTTCTGAGATGGAGAGTGTTATCTCTGCTTGTTTGTTTCTTATATAGGAACAAATACTGAAACCATTTAATGAGTCGTACATTGTATTTGAGGTGGGGTGGGGAATTATACAGCATATCCAGCTCAAAATCAGATTGGATGGTTCTATTTAAGAACTTCATAAACTGAAAGAATAAGACGTTGATGTTGTCAATACCACTTTAATTTATTCGAAAATTAATTCATCTTACAGAACCAGGTATCATGGTAACTCCTACCACATCTTCAGCTGAACTGAAACTGTCTGCTGAATCAGTTCAGCTGAAGATGTGGTAGGTGTTACCATGAAAGCTGGTTCTGTAAGATGAATTAATTTTCGAATAAATAAAGTGGTATTGACAACATCTTATACTTTCAATTATGGAGTTATACCATAACATCTCATACCATACAATCAAATTATTAACTTCATAAACCGCAAATATTATCATCTTCATCAAGCTTGAAGTAATAAACCAATTTCCCCTGTAATAATTTATTTATATAGGATACTATTAAATTGTTAATATTTAATTTAGTAATTGGTAATTTAATATCCTTTGATCATGTTACTGAATAGCTCATTATCACATTTCATCTAGTTGTGTACATGGATTTAAGTGAAGTTTGACTTTTCAACTTGACGATTTTCAGAGGTTCCTGAGATGCCAAAAAATATAAGAGTGAACGACCAACAGAGTAGATCAGTGCAATTACAATGGACGCAGCCGTATGCTGGAAATAGTCCCATCACCAGCTACATTGTCCAATATAAACATGCTAGAGGTATGTAGTATCATAGAGGAAAGAGCTTAGTATTCTTCAATAGGTATTATATATGTATCCATTCTTTCACAATTAATTCACTTACGTGTAGCAGCCCCTGTGGGTTGGGCGAGCTTTGAGTCGAACATCGTACTCAAGAATGTGTTGAAAACCAGAATTCACCCACAGTATCCATGCTTGTCGTAGGAGGCGACTAAAATGGACCTCAAGGCAACTCCAGAAGTTGCCTTGACTTCAAACCCACGTGATCTGCCCCATTAGGGCAGTTCCGAAGGGGCAAAAATAAAAACCCAAGAGACCAGAGATTGGTGAAACTCCAGGCACAAATGTGGGTCAAGAGGCTGAGTCAAGGAAGGGTGGCCGGGCGCCCTAGAGGCAACCTGGCCGCCCCTTCCTCAGCGGAAGGACCTACAAAGAAGGCCAGGAGTGGAACTCATGTAGGTCACGAGGACTAATCAGTCTGAAGAGTCTGCCAAGCATATCACACTGGATTGCGACAAGGATTGCAACCAGGTGATGAATGGAATGCTAGTATAGGGAAAAACTCCTGGTTCTTGTAAAGGACATAGGTATTGGTTTGCCCAACTAACATACTACTTGGGAACACAATAAGCTTCGGTTGACGTGTGGGGTTCTTTGAACCTTTGGATCCTTGAATCCGTCCCTTCAAAAACAATAAACAATAATACGTGTAGCAAGTGCTATTAGTAAAATATAGGTAGTGCTTTTAAGTATAAGTGATCTTCAAAAGGTATTATACGTGCTGGATATCCATTCTTCCTCACAATTAAATCAACTTACATAGCAAGTGCTGTAAGTGTACCATCATCAGGGTCGGATGATAACCCACACTAGGTCGAAACGATCGTCACTGCTATAAGTAAATCTTTATTTCACATCAAAATGTTTTTTTTTTTTCAATTCAATGTATCGTGAATTAATATACTACTATACAATAATTATTGCTATATACACTACATTTATAGACTACTTATTATTTATAATTGAATACAAGATTAGACATAGAATTTTGAGTCGAATTTTTAGACTCTTTTTAGAGTTCAGGGTTGGGTAGGGAGGTATGGATGATTTGAAATCACAGTTACACACTCATTTGTAACCGAAACTCGAAAAAAATTTTGTGTGTACTTTGGATGTTGCTTTTATAAAAATTAAAGAGGAAAAAATTATAACATTGATTATGTACGAAAATAGCAACTGTTAAAAATGCTGTCCGTTTTTGTCCATATACTCCCGTAGACGTTGTGAGAAGTTGTCCATACTCCT
Organism: Nilaparvata lugens; assembly: GCF_014356525.2. Taxonomy (NCBI): domain Eukaryota; kingdom Metazoa; phylum Arthropoda; class Insecta; order Hemiptera; family Delphacidae; genus Nilaparvata; species Nilaparvata lugens. Next base: position 90,974,095 of record NC_052505.1, read on the forward strand.
CTGAAGCAATGCACGTGGTACCGCTCGAATTTCTTGTGTTATTGTTTCACTCAGGGCTTCAAGGGTTCGTGGTTTGTTTATGTATACACGTGCTTTTAGGTAGTCCCATTAAAGCAAAATATTGGCCCTTACTTTTTTCGAGAAAACTGTATTCATTTTTTATTATTCTATTTTTGCTTCTCAAAACAACGATTTAATGTAATAATCAGAAGCTACTGTCAGTAATGGCTTGATGTAATTTGGAAATTTCATTAAATTATCTGTCTGAAATTCAAATGAATCAGTTCAGTTGACTAGATGAATTTCATACTAGAAGCCAGATCCACTTCAAGGAATATCAGTGCCTCTTTCAAAATTAAAACTTTTCTGACCATTTCAAATATTTTTAGAATAATATACTAATTAGAGTAATAATAACTGATTCATTGTTGCATGACTTTCATTCAATTTCTAAAAGCAAATTTGAATGATAGAGAAAACTATCACGTACTTACTCTGCACAATAAATAATATTTTCATTTTGATATGGATGCGTTTAATGTATTTTGGCGAGAAAATTTGAATTGAAACAAGCAATATTTCTTCTTATAGCAATCCATGTCTATGTCTGTGATTGGTAACCACTTGCTTCTCTATCTGTCAACATATTTATTAATAAATATTTATTTACTTATTTATTATTTATTTATTATTTATTTACTTATTATTTATTTATATTTATTTATTTATTATTTATTTATTTATTATTTATTTAAGATACATATGAGAGCACACAGATAATATTCCACAAAGAATGAAAAGTTTTTCTGAAAAATATACATTACAGAAAATGAAATTACAGAAAAACACAATTTTAGATAGCAGAAAAAATAAACACAGCAAATAATAAAATGAAATAAAATAGAAAAACAAAACAAAAAAGCTTCTACGATTATACAGAAGTCATTCTAGGAAGAGAGGAAAAAATAGTAATGATAGTTAATGATGAGTAGTTAACTTGTCTCATTTTTTTCCATCTTTGATCTGTTTTATTCTTTGTAGAATCGCCTTGGCCAACCGAGCCTGCAAAAGTAGTCGTTCCTGGAACACATACTACTGCCACTGTTCAAAACCTGAGTCCGGATACCACCTATTATTTGAGAATAATTGCTGAGAATAGATTGGGTTTGAGCGAGCCAAGTGAAGTCATTCAAGTTTCAACCCAAGAAGAAGGTACGAATGCGTTTCTAATAAGTGATGATAATGTTTTGTTTTAAGATGCAACAACTCATACATATTAAGTCAATGATAATTCTCAATTTTATATAGAACCATTTCATATCATTTTATTAGACCGTTCAAATTACTTCGGCTGATACAATACCCTGAAAGCTCTGATAGATAAAATCTTGAAAGCTCACTTTTCTGATGCTCATTTAATGATGTATGGCCTAAGAATATAGCCTACAATATAACAATAAAATAGTTATTTGTGCAACTAGTGCGCGAAGTGACAGTTTGCTGCACCGAAAGAAACGGCCGGGAATGGTTTCTTGAGTGCAGCAGAGGAACTTCGCGCACGTATTTCACATTTAATTTTTCATACAGTTACCATTGAATATGAAAAGTGGGTAATTATGGATAAAATGATGGCTGAAATCCATCAAATGTGAGTGTGTGTGTGTGATGCTGTTATTAATAACAACCTTAATTTATTTTAAAATTAATAATCCAATTGAAGTTGAAAATTCTCAGCCAAAGTTCCCATCTTTATTCATTCAAGAATCAGAAAAAATACAGATAAAACAAAAAATTCGCATTCAAAATACACACCAACAGCTGGTTTGGGATGACTGCAAAATGGCTGAACCGACAAGCGCGCGACCTAGCGGGAAGAATCGTACCTAACTTCGTTTCATCCAGCTAAAAACAGTATTCAGATATTTAGAATTATGATTAACTAGAATTACCGAAAAATACTATAAGTAAACTAAAAAATATTTATAAAATAACATAGACAACAGAAAATATTTTATTGTAGTATATTCTAATGTTATTTTATTAATTTTATTGACATGGATTTCGAACGGTAATTATTTAACCTGAAAATTCGAATTTCATAATGTGTGTTTGCTACATTTCTCATTGCTTGAAATAATTACTGTCAATAGAAAATAAACATTATTTATTATTAAATGATGAGAATTTATTATTTAATTATGATTTAGATAAACATTATTCTTGTTTTGGATTTCTAGATTGGGATCTTATCATAAATGTAGGGTAGCCATTGAAATGATTCTTATCTAAATCTAACCACAGTCATTGTTACCAACATAATTTTTGTTTTCGTGCACTCATCCTCCATATAACCCACCAACTATTTTGTGTTGCCATGTTGCAAAATCTGGAGTGCAGGAAAAATTTTTCCCGCACTAGAGCGGAAAAGTGATTCTTTGCGTTCTGTAATCAGTGCAGGAATGGCCACTTTTCAAGGTAATTGTAGGAAAATAATATAACAATATAGCTTACTATATTACCAAACCAAACAAGTAGGTGCCAATTATTGTATTTATTTCCCTTATGTGAGGTGAAGCCCAACTCTGTGTAGCCGACAAACTCAAGGCTTTTAGGTGTGTTCTATGAAACTATGTGAAAAGCTATCATAAGACGAACTTTGTGTGCAAATGAAACCCTTAAGCTGGTGGTTCGTTTGTGCGTAAATGCCGTCGTTGACCACGACAGGGAGAGAATCTCAGATTGGGTGGATTTCAATTTGTCTACATAACCTAAATATTATGTTCAATTATGTTTTAATGGGGCAGGTTGAGCTTATACTTTTAAATGGCAATATGTTGATATTATTAGAAATTTTTAATTCTTTAATAATAAAGACAAATAATGAAAAGTTATTTAATCAGCTATTTGAGCACACTTGCAACTTGGACAATACGAATGTCAACTGCGGAAATTTAGGCACAAACGAAAATGCACCTTTAGAAAATAAAAAAATGAATCCACACTTGATAGAAAATTGAATTGACATAATAAGTCAAATAATAATTATTCACGATCTTCCTTGATACCGAATATCAACTGCAATACGGTATCACAGCTGTACGATCTTTTCAACTTGAAGGATTCATTATTTTCCGATTAGTATTTAATATTCATCGATACAATAATTTCAAATCATAATTTAGATATTGTGTTCATATTTCAAGGGATTTTACATGAATAGAATCTCCAACGTCTGCCACATAGTCTATTTTCAACCGAATGCTTCAATATTTTTATCCCTCTAGCACCCACTGGAATACCACAGGAAATCTTCGACGGAGATCTCGGTGACGTGTTTCATAGATACTGCGTCTATATTTCAAGTGATTTTACTTGTTTACATAAATGGAACCTTCAACAGCTACCGCATATTCTATTATCAACCGTATGCTTCAATTTTTATCCCACTTTTCAACCGAATATCTCAATCTCTTTTGCAGCGCCAACAGGAGTACCGCGGGAAATCCAGGCGGAAGCACATAGCTCTACTGAGATCTCGGTGACGTGGAAGGCGCCGGCCAGGGAGTTGTGGAACGGCGACCTGCTCGGCTACTACGTCAGCTACAGCGAAATGTCGCCGGCGACTGGGGCGGGCGAAGCGAGCACGACACCACAGAGCGTGAAGACGGTGGAGGTGTCAACCAGCGGTGGCTTGAAGTGGAGTGGCGAGGTTGTGCTACAGAGTCTCTCCATGTACACGCCCTATGTCATCACTGTGCAGGCGTTCAACAGCAAGGGATCAGGGCCTATGTCGGAGCCCATCCAAGCGCGTACTTTGGAGGGAGGTTAGTGTTGGCGCAATGAGACTCACTAGTAGTTCTGTGAACAGTAGACCTCACGCAGTTATAAACCACAGCCTCCTCTGATACTGTTCATCAGAGTGAATTCTGTCGTGTCGGCGAGATATCGGTGTGAAAACGATGATTGTTTGTTAATATCTCTTGTATTGAATGAAGAACAATTCAATAGCAAACCTTACAAGAGAGTTTATTCTCTTTGTCTGTATTGTTGAAGAAGTTTTGTTTCAATAGGCTTAAACTTACAAACAATTAGCTTATCATATTATAAAATAGATGAAATTTAGTGGCAGGGTATACAATTGAAAATATCACAATGTATCGTGCAATCTTACAAACTATATTCAATATGCAATATTCAAATACTTTTTATTCAACAGAAGATACAGATACATTGAATAACGTCGTATATTTATAATAAAATAACAAAACACACAAAAACAGTCAATAAGAAATTCATCACAATCAATAATCTGAAAAAATTCTTCAAATGAATATAAGGACAATCCTATCAGATATTTCTTCAGCTTAGCTCTAAAAATCGTCAACTCCTCTATGGACTTTAAATTTCGGGGCAGCATGTTAAAATATTTATCTCCCATGAAAGTTGTCTTCATTTTGAAAATTCTAAATTATGTCTCTGTACGATTCTTCCTGATCTAGTATTATATGCATGTTGAATACTACTTCTCTTTTCTAAATCAGTGAATTTTTTGAAGTACATATGAATATTAATGATGTGTTTAAAGTAAATTAACAAGGACTGGCAGTCTACTTTTAAAGGTGCGTACAGATTTACGCGCCGCGAACATGAACAATTCACTTTTAATCAGCTGATGCCAAGCTGTTTATATCTGTATCTTACCGTTTCTGTAAAAATACAGATATAGTCAGATATTCGCGGCGCGTATATCTGTACGCACCTTCATATTCAAGTCCAATTGATAAAATTTGATCTATTGTAAAGTTTCTATGTTTCCATGATTGATGAATAAACCAAAATTGTTTTGTGACTTTTTAGTTCCAAGTATGGCGCCGATGAAAGTGGGCTGCTCGGCGCTCACGTCTCAGAGCATCCAGGTGTGGTGGGAGCCTCCTCCAGTCGAAGGTCGTAATGGACCCTTGCAGGGCTACAAAGTCTCACATCTCCCCGCTGAGGACTGGTATGGTAAGTAGACAAATTTCTTGTATAGGATATTAGGTACTTATTTTCTTATTACTATAAGACTGTTTTGTTATTCCCAATCATTCTATGATTATGTGTTTCAATCATTGATGAATAAATAACTAGAGTGAATAAATAACTGCCACGTTATAATGGCAGTAAAGAAAGATAGGAGAAAAACGTTGCCAAGTCTCTCCATTTTTCCACTGAGTGTACACAGCTGTTACTCAATTCATCCCATTAAATTTGATTTAATTTGTACAGTCACTGTCAAAAGTAAAAATAAAATATTCTGGAAAACAGACATCGCAAAGCTAGAGAGAGATAGCGCTATCTGTTTTGTTGTATGATAGAAAAGGACAGCAACAGTTTTGTCAATCCTACACTGCCATTATAACGTGGACCTCACTATAGCAGGTCTGTGAACAGTAGGCCTCACGCAGTTTTCCACAAGTATCTGATGTCAACTGTTAACAAACTCAGTTCACGTTTGAATTTGTATTCCATATGATATAATTCATCCACTTCCGTGATAATTTTTCCATCTGATGAAAATTATTATTTTTACAATCAAAAATATTATAATTTCTTCAGCATTATTTAGTTAATTTGATTATTTTTAATCACCTATCAAATTAGTTTTTTTAAATATGAGAATATTGATACTGATGGGCACGCATAATAATACCATGACTGCAAAACAAAATATTGAAACCAAAGATGCATAACTCTTTAAGGTCTTTGATTGAAACTATAGACAGGGCTTCTCCAGAACATCTGTGTAATCCACTTGTCAGCTGATTGATTATGAATAATTCTATAGTCTGATTAATCCTATCTACAGAGTAAATGTTATAATAGTGATTAGTGATATCAAATCATGGAATTCCTTTTCTTTTCATATTATCCTTAAAATGCAAAATTTCAAAAAACCTTGTGTATACATCGACGCGCAGTTGAAAAAGGAATATTCCTGCCAAATCTCATCGAATTCTATCAATGCGTTTGGCCGTAATCGCGTTACATACAGACAGACAAAAGAAAATCCGAGTTAAAACATAGACCTTACTACGTTCGGTCAAATATGGTACCTACCTTATTTTCCAAGAGAATGTTTGTAATCATTTATGACTATAATATGTTACTTCTTTGTAACATACTACCTATAGAACATCATAAATCCGCAATTTTACTCTTGAATCTTAATTCAAGTGATAAAACAATGGTTTTTCCGTTTTTCAACTCTGTTGAAGTTACTGTATGCAAGATTGTAATGTTACAGTTTGTTGATTGTATCGCAATGTCAATAATAATATATCGATATTGATGTATCGATGGTAATATCAATATTGTATATAGATTAATATCGATATTGGATTATCAAGTAAACAGCTGGTTTGTCTGGTTAAATTTATATGAAATCAATTGTAATTTTTTGTTTGCTGGTTATTTGAATTTGATTGCAAAACGCTGCAGTCTATCTTTGATGTTCCTGAATCCAATATTGTAATAATAATTGATAATAAAAAAATAGTTTATAAAAAGAGTAACGTCTCAAGGTTGAATACTAGGTATAGTATTCTATGTACAATGACTGTATGAAAGACACTTTGCTTCGAAGTAACTATTTATATATATATATTGAATAAAAAGACTAAGAAATTGTCAAAAACCACAGATTTTATTGAAAGTTAGAAATACCGATTTCGGTTTTTACACCATTGTCAATCTCTGAAAACCTAACAGAGATCGACAATTGTGTATCAACCGAAACCGGTCTTTCTAACTTCCAATAAAATTTGTGGTTTTTGACAATTTCTTAGTCTTTTTATTCAATATCTATAATTACCACAATATCAACTTCTCAACGACACAAAAAGTATTTATATATACTTATTTTCTGGTTCAAAAATGAGGAATGCATTTCACTCATGAGGAGGAGCTTCATCAGCCTATATTATCAATCATTATATTAATCAATTAAATAAATGTATAAAATATATCCAATAATAATTTTATAAATTATATCCAATAATAATTTTATAAATTATGAACATAAACATAATAAATTATTTATAAAATATATTTATTTATTTATAGTAGGTTTATTAAAATATTTACTCTGAAACAAAGTGTCTCAACTCCAACAGAGTTATTAATAAGTTATTATCATCATGGAAAACAACATCAATCATTGAGAATTCTGCTTCACAACTACTCCAGACTTTTTTCATTCAGGATTCTTTCAACAATTCACACTTGATTTTATAGATATTCGTACAATGAATGTAAATAAATAATGAATGCAAATACCTGTAGCCCAAAGACAGTTTTCGGCTATGCCTGTTGTCTTCTATATTATAATAATGATTTGTGATTGTCAATGAAATAAATAAATAAAATAAATCGATAAGTTTGTATTTGAATGAGACATAGCAAGCCTTTTTATGTTCAGCTCATTCTAAACTTTGTTCGATCTCTAAATTTGCAGATTAGTCATCTAACCTTTTCTTGCAGTTACAAGAATACGATTTTTAATTTTTGAAGCATTCTTTTGCAATTCAAATAAGATTTTCTGTTCATTCTAAATTAATTTTATCTTCAAGTTTGCAGATTAGTCATGTAACCATTTCTTGCAGTTACAATAATATAATCTGTAATTTTCCAAGCATTCTTTCACAATAATTGACCGAGCGAAGTGAGGTCTAAGATTCAAGTCGACCGTTTGGCATTTCTCTTAATGTTTAAATGTTTATATGTTGCGCATTTACGGCGAAACGCGGTAATAGATTTTCATGAAATTTGACAGGTATGTTCCTTTTTTAATTGCGCGTCGACGTATATACAAGGTTTTTGGAAATTTTGCATTTCAAGGATAATATAAAAGTAAAAAGGAGCCTCCTTCATACGCCAATATCAGAGTAAAAATCAGACTATAGAATTATTCATCATAAATCAGCTGACAAGTGATTCAAATCAAATAAAATAATTTATTGTTAAAAAACATTGGAAAATGTTACAACAACGTCAAGGTATTAACTAAAAATATTAACACAAAAACATAAAACACGCCAATCAAAATTCAACTGCGAAAAACTCATCCACCGTATAAAGACATTTCCCGATTAACAAGTCCCTCAAATATGTCAGATCCCTCGATTATACAGATGTGTGGAGAAGCCAGTCTATTGCTGTATTTCCATAAGGTGTATAGTTTCAATCAGGTACTTGTGGATGAGAATACTGAATGAGGTCTACTGTTCACAGAACTGCTAGTAATTATTGTCCAAATAAATTTATTTTTTTATTTCAGAGAAGGACGATATGGAGACAAAGGTAACATCAGCTCTACAGACGTCCCTAGCAGGACTTAAGAAGTACACAAACTACAGTATCACTGTGTTGGCTTTTACTGTCAGTGGAGATGGTGTGAGAAGTTCGCCCATACATTGTCGCACTGAGGAAGATGGTAGGTCAACATTTCATTGAAAATTACATATTTCACAAAAATATTGTTAAACCTATTGAAACGTTATAAACTGTCGGTCCCGGCTGAAGTATGACAGTCGTAAGGACGGCTTAACTAACATATTCAGGCGAGGTGGAACTTCCATCAGGAACGGGGACCAATAAAAGCCATACGAATATTACAGGGTGAGCATAAAGTCTTGCCCTGATTTTAAAAATTTATTACAGAATAACCGTTTGACATATCAATTTATATCTGGTGCTGTTACATAGTTAGTGTTATTAGTTTTTTCAAATATCACTCACGTTAGTAAACTTCAACGTGTGCCCCCTTGGTAGCCCGGAGAATGTCGAAGTTTCAGTTTCTCGCCAGAGATATTTTTATCTCAATTATATTTTATCAAAATTCCAGTTCTCGCCAGGTGTTTTGTAACATGTGTTCTGTCACAGTACCCACAGCAGCTTGTATCCTAGCCTTCAATTCGTCGATGTCAGCAACTGGTGTGGCGAAGACTCTGTCATTGATATATCCCCATAAAAAAAGTCAAAAATTACGCTGAACACTGATGGGCGATTTCGTTTCGTGAATCCAAAGCACACATTGTGCTTTTTCCTGCTTCGACGCCATTTTGACCGCAACTAACGTGAACTAACAGACAGCGTCATTGTTTAGGACCACTAGCGCCATCTATTGGTCAAAAAAACTGCTAACACTAACCTATGTAACAGCGCCAGAATTAAATTATTATGTCAAACGGTTATTCTGTAATAAATTTTTAAAATCAGGACAAGACTTTATGCTCACCCTGTATTATTAAAACCAAATTGATTTTTGATAGATGCAGTTTGGCCGAAATTTGACTGTCTCACCGAAGCACGATTTGGTAATAATGTCAAATCTTGGCTAAACTGCATATAGTTCAAAAATCAATTTGGATTTGACAATAAACGTTCAAGTCATATCAAACGTTCTGAAATTGATCAGGTGCGACCAGAAAAATCTGACACCAGGCCGGAGCCACCCAGATCAATCGATATTTATTAACTCCATTAAATCGCTTTTTCGATATACCGCCGGTACTGAAGATAATTTTCATTAATGGATACTCTATCAAGAGTATGTTGTGTGTTAAGAGTAGCCCGGTCGTGTGTTGATGGGAAGGATATTATTTTATGTCATAATTATTAACGAAAATCCCAATTAAATGCTGTAAATCACCCCGAAGACTTCTGCTATTGCAAATAAAAATATGATTTATTACATGGAATGACATATTTGATGTAATTGTCACAAAGATGTGGATCGTAATGATAGATATCTAGTTTCCAGATCGAGATGACTTAATAATGAACGTGAAGTTGGCCGTTAAGATGAAGATAGAGGTGGAAATGACAAAAGAAGTATATTTTACCTTATAATAAGTAATTATTATTAAACAAAATCCCAATTAAATGCTGGAAATCACCCCGAAGACTTCTGCTATTGCAAATACAGTATTGACAACAGGGTAAACAGCTAGATGGAAATTCGATGAGCGCTACTATACAAAAATTATTTGTCAGCCCGGGAATTATTTTATATCCTTTTCAGAGAATCGACAATTATTTGTTGAAACACCTCCGATTTATGCAGTTACATTACAGTATTATATTATCGTTATTCTAATTGCATTCAATCTTTATTCTCATTAATCAATTTTTTATACTTTGTAAAATTCGTTGAACAATTATTAGCAATACCGTCATTTAATGCAAATTAGTGTATAAGCCAGTAAATATTTTAACACACATAGTTGATGAACTCGAATCTACCATAATCAACTACATACTTATTACCATGAACGAATAATCTTTGTCTAATAGTACATATATTCTTCCTATAATCTTCTCTCTAATATTTTCAAAATATTTGTTATAATTATTTTATTGGTAATCATAATCACTGGAAATGTAGAGATTGGAGGAATATACTAAACTATACTCTATTCATTTTTGTAATGCTGCAATAGGCCTAATCCTCTTCTAGATTGATAACGAGTGTCCCAGAATAACGGGAACTTTTAAAAACGCCAAAGGAAGGGCAAAAATGATTTTATTTAAACTAATGTAAAGTTCAAGACTTGCCATTTGAGAATTATTAATAACATCTCATCACTTTTTGACATGGTTTCCGCCTGAACGAATACATTGTTTAATCTGTGTTGACGGCTCCTCATTGATCGCTGCAACATCTCATTTGGGATATTGCTGATTTCATTTTGAATTTGTTTTAATTTTTAATTATTTCAAGATTATTGATCAAATTGTGAACGAACTCCACACTGCATGGCAGTTAATGGCAACTGTGCGAGTGAGTATTGTTTGGTAAACGTGTAATCTCACGATTAGGCTTCGTTTCCTGGTCCCATGATCTGTCCACCTGCGATTTTCTGTTTGTGGCTCTATCTCAAATCAAAAGTGTTCACAACATGACCAATTACTGTGGTTGAATTATAACAGATGATTCAGAATGAAATTAACAATATCCCAGCTGAAATGTTGTAGCAATAGTTCTGGCAACTCAACACAGATTTCTAGAGTGTATTCTTGCAGGAGGAAGCCATCTTAATGAAGTAATAGTCGATAAGTGATGAGATGTTATTAATAATTTTCAAATGGCAAGTCTTGAACTTTACATTATTTTAAATAAAATCATTTTTGCGCTTCCCACTATTGTTTTATGACGTTTTTAAAAGTTTCTGTTATTCTGGTTCACCCGTTATTACTTCCTAGTTTTGTAGTGTAAGTAGAAGTGTTCAAAAATGTTTATAAACTAATGAGGTTAGGCTAGACTTCGTTCATATTTACAGTGTATTTAGTTTCTTCTTTGAGATTTTCACTCATCATGAACAACATGACTGACATATCTCAAATTTATATCAACTATTTAAACATTCCACCGAATATTACTACAAAATAAATGTTCACAATCCAATCATATTTATTTTTATTTTATATTTTCCTTTTCAGTACCATCTCCACCAGCAGACATAAAAGTAGCGATGAGTTCACTGAAGAAGATAATCGTCTCTTGGCTGCCTCCTGAGAACCCGAATGGAGATCTAACCGGTTACACTTTCTACATGGGCATTGTCGATGACGGAAAAGAGGCTAGTTCGGTATTATTCATTTTGCTCTGCTCATTTCATTTTCAAGCTTGGCGCTCTCATTACTATATTTCATATTATTTACTAGTTTTCTGAATATAAGGATAATGCTTATGGATATGGTCGGATATGGATCTGAAATACTTCAGATTGCTGAAATTTTATTTTTGCCCCACTTGGATGTAATGAGCTGGTTTTCGTGCGTCATATGGAGGCCGAAAGTGATTGTTTTCTGACCAGGCCGGTAAAATTTTTACGGCCCTAGGGCTCTAAAATAACCTTGAAGTCAGCTGATTCTGATTTGATGTGAACGTGTTTACAAAATAGTTTATGAAACGAAATCAGTTTATATGCTTCTAGAATTGAATAAAGTATTCAGCAATAAGATACCATCAATTTATTTGGATGAATGGAATATAAATAAGTTATATTAAAAACTATTCAAATTCTATTTTCAGAGTAGGATAGAACTTCTAACCTCAACTTTCTCAGTCGACGATGACAAGCATTGTTGACATTCAGATTGTCCAAGTTAGCCTGCTAAAACAGCTGATCAAAAAACTTTTCATTATTTGTGTTTATTATTCAAAATAAAAACATTCATACTATATCATCTTATTGCCATTTGAAAGAATAAAAAAGTATAAACTCAACCTCCCATTTAAACATAGAATCATAAAATTAAAACATAAAACATTAGAACATTATCTTTTAGGTTATTTAGACAATTTGAAATCCACCCAAACTGAGATCCTCACCCTGTCATGGTCTTCCCGCAAGGGACTCCCCACCAACACAAGCCATAAGAATTTACTTTTTACCCTGTCATGGTCAACGACGCATTTACGCACAAATGAAAACTTATTTTTTGTGTGGCGAAAAATAGCGTTCGCACCACGGGCAAAAATGTGTTTCCTGCTCTCAATCTTTTCTAGTCCTCGGCCTACGGCCTCGGACTTGAAAACCGATTTCGAGCCAGAAAAGTCTCATTTTCGGCCCTAGGTGCGAAATACCCTATTTTATCGAGTTTTTAAAAGTATCATAATGATAATAATTGTTTAATTTGCTAATTATCTCATGTCAATAAGGATGTAAAATAGCCATCATACCAGTAATTCTTAACCTATGTGTATAACGAGAATTAGTGCAAATTAACATTTAACATTGATTATTGAAAACTGAGCCAATAATGTTATCTAATGATTTTTCCTTGATATTTCTTTCAATCCAGAAAAAACTAAACGAATGAAAAAATAAACTGATTCAAAAGATTCGATGATTGAGAGAAAACATCTTGTTCAGCATTCCTAATTTTTTAATATCGTTTTCAAAAAATAGAATTGCATATGTACTTTCAACGACAGTTTGAATCCAAAACTAGAAATATTTCTTTTAGGAGGTTATTGTCATAGAGAAACAATAGCGTAAGTAGATATCCCATGGTTTAGGGAATTTATGTCGCAACTTTTACTGTTATCTCAAGCCGATTACTGTCGATTATTGTCAATTTTTACTGTTTTGTTGGGGTGAGAGAGTAGGAACGGCACAATTTGAGAGACTACCAGCGTCACACAGCTGCATGGGCAAGAACTACGTGAACTATCGGCTTGGGATAACAGTAAAAGTTGCGACATAAACACCCTATACCATAGGATATCTACTTACGCTATCGTTTCTCTATGTTATTGTTTAGATGTTGCCCCAAGTTCAAATTCAACATTATTTGAAATTACTGAAAATAATTAATAATTTTTATTAAGCTGTATTTTTTATTTGAACTTGAACTTATATTAAAAGGTTACTTCAAATATTTTATTGATATGTTATATTTGTAGAGACCTGAAATGGAAACCTGTCAAATTATATGAAAATGAAAAATTGAAGTACCCTTTTTCAGCTTTATTTTATTTCTCACAACGTACCATAATTATTAATACAGTATTTTTCAGTTATCACTCCCACAATTAACAGTTCATATAAAGATTTAGTGAAGTATTCTTATTTAATTTGGTTTTTAACTTTTCTAAATTCTAAATTACTAGTTTATAAATATTTTGGACAAAAATCATGAGTGTGAAAATAACCTATTTTTGGACACTTTCTATCTAAATTTGGAAAAGGAACAGTTTTGGGCTTCAAGCCTGTTGTTCCGCTCCTAATCATTCATAGTTGAGAATGGTGTTGTATATGTACATTTATGAATTAATAAATAATAACATGTTTTGACATCTAATGTCATACAAGTAGCCCTTACCAAGAAAGTGAATACTATCAAATGTTCTTCTGCTCAAGTTAATTTTAATTTGTTGGTAGTTCAAGAACAATTTTTCGTTTTTGTTTTGACAGGAAGGTACACACAAGAAAATATTGAGTTCCACGGCAGAATCTCATGAGACGGTTCGGCTGCAAGAGGAAGCCACTTATCAGTTTTGGGTGACCGCTTCGACTAGCGTAGGCGAGGGAGAGAGCACACAAGTAGTCACCATCACTCCTACCAATAAAGGTTAGTGGATGCTGTTTTCTGTCTTTTTAAGATAAATGCGTCAAATAGGGAAAAACTTTGTACAAGGTGTGCCAGAGAAACTTACTTATTTGAAAAATTCCTGCGTGAGGAGGGGCAGGAGGGGGCGCATCTGGAGAAAGAAGTTCTCAAATTTTCCCCCCCTCAAGTAAGTATCCATCATGCTCTGGTGTAGAGAGCAGCGGTCCTTCGCAGTTGAAAGCTTCTTTTCTAATGGTTGGTCACTTGTTGCTGAACAACGTGCCTTCTGCGCTCGATTTAAAATTCCTCCTCACAGACTCGTTCCTGGCCGTAATTCGATTCTGTCGTGGATTAGCTCATTTCGGAAGTGTGGAAGTGTCGCTAAACTCAGAAATGGACTTCAACAAGACATCAGAACTCCAGAAAATATCGAAAGAGTGAGGCAGTTAGTTATGTGTTCTCCCAAGCGTTTGGCTCGCAAGCACGCAGCTGCTATGGCAATTCCTGATTACACTGTTCGACGAATTTTCCTTGAAGATCTTTAACTTCATCCCTATAGACTGGCTGTTGTTCTGTTGTTGACTGAAAGTGATTTTTTTCCCTGTCAAAATGTATGCGATATGCTGGTTGACAACCTGCCTGAAGACGCGGTAATTTTTTTCAGTTACGAGGCTCATTTCCACATGTGTTTCCTCAATGTGTTCTTTTGTAGGGTTATTTGAAATCCCTGGTTTATGTCGATCGACCACGGACCTTAGGCCTCGATCGACCACGACCACACCTCAAGAACATTGATACATATACTGCATATATAGGATTGATATACTGCAATGAGGGTTTACAAATTTCAAAAATCGAGGTCATCAGTGTATGCGCAATGTGGGTTGCCATTGGTCCGAAGTCAATTTTCAAGACTGCATGAAAAAAATTGAGAAATTGTATTCTCACATACCAATATCATAATATACCACTACCTTATATTCTTAGGCCCATATACACACACCATCTCGGTTTAAACGGAGAAAGATTAACTCTGTTCGTTTTAACCCGGAACACATTATAAAAAATGCAACAGTACCTTTATGTGATTAAATAGCCCTATGCCATACAACAACGCTTTCAAGAATATCAAATATTTGTGAACTTAGGTGATAAGTAAATTCAATTTGTGAAATTAGAAGTAAACATTGGTTTGCAAGAGTAGTTTTAATTGTGGAATGGATAACTGAATGTAGATTTCCATTGATAATTAACAATGATGTATCTATAGTGAGGTCCACGTTATAATAGCTCAAATAGCTTACAGCTAGAGGGATACTATCGCACTATTGTAATACTCAAATAAAGAAAGATAGGAGAAAAACGTTGCCGAACCTCTGTCTTGTCAATGCCTTCTATAGACGGTAGCTGATGCAGGTTCATTGATGTATTACTAAGGGCCGTTTGCACAATCAAAGCTTAAACTCGATTTATTCAGCTGGTGGCTTAAACTCAAAATGAAACACATTATAACAAACTAGACTTGATACGGATTTAATCCGGTTCAAAATTAAATTTAGTTTAAACTGTCACTATGCAAACGGCCCTAACTGTTCTTTCTCGTTTAAAATGATAAATTTTATTAAGCGATAAATTATTTTTTAATAATTTCATAATGAATTTTCATAATTAAGATGAAGTATTTTGTTAGTTATTAATTATACATTGTTAAAAGACGATATGGCAACAGAGCAAAGCGAGAAAGAGATAGCGCTATCCGCTTTGTTGAATGAAAGACAAGGATAGCAATACCATTGCTAATCAAACACTGCCATTACAACGTGGACCTCACTATAGTGATTGAGAGTATTATCCCATCGTTTTGCTGCTGCTTTTCTCAAAATTACTAGTTATATTGTTTTAGCAAAATTCACTATTTTTAATCAAGAATCTGTAATTAAAACCACGTATCATGATTTTTCACAGTTCCGGCCAGGATAACATCATTTAGCCAGCGAATTCTTACACCATGGAAGAGGAACATCAGTCTTCTGTGTAGAAAAGTTGGATCGCCTACTCCAAATTTGGTCTGGAAACTCCACAACAAAACTATCCAATCTAACGGAAGACATGAGGTACGATATAAATAATCTACAAGGATTTTTTTCATTTTCATCCCACTGACCACCCCCCTATGAGAGGGGTATACGGATTCGTCAATTATTTTAAGTCGTCATCTTTGCATTTCATAATGCAAAAAGAATTCCTCACTGGAGTAAGGACAAACCTGCAACAACTCCTCCCTCACCTTAATTCCAAACTTCTCACCTGTGAGAGCCTTTACACGTGTTGGCAATGAATTATACACCCGAATTCCTGCACTCTTTACCACCCTATGTTCGGTATAGGCTGACTTTGCCTATTGTTCTAGGAATTTAACGGCAATAAAATCATATTTATTTATTTATTTATTTTACCCTCTCATACATACTAGTTCGATGAATGTTGTCTCTATACGTGCGTACATATTTACGCGCCGCAAACATGAGCAATTCACTTTGAATCAGCTGATGCCAAGCTTTTTATATCTGTATCTTACCGTTTCTGTAAAAATACAGATATAGTCAGCTGATTAAAAGTGAATTGCTCATGTTCGCGGCGCGTATATCTGTACGCACCTTAAGGTTTTGTCTATATCTGGTATTGTATGAGTGGAACAACTCTCCTGTATTGAATCTATCTTTATTCTTATCAATAAAACAGAGAGCCTCCAATATAATATATAAACCTGGTAGTGGGAGAATCTTCAACTCTTTGAAATAATCTCTACAACTTGCTCTAATAGATTCACCCACCATCACTCTAACTGCCCACTTTTGAATCCTAAATATATATATTGCATGAGTTGAATTGCCCCAAAATATAACACAGTATGAAAGAAGAGAATGGAACACAGCAAAATAAGCGTTTCCCTTTCTAGCAATTTCTTCACGGTTCTAAGAACAAATACTGCCGAGTTTAGTTTGCTTTTTAGCTGGTCTAGATGAGGTCGCCAGGAGAGTTCAGAGTCCAGCACTACTCCAAGTATCTTTGCCTCGTTTGCTGAACGTATGTTACCATCTCTCGTATCCAATACTGCTTCCCGAGCCGTCCTTAATGGAATCTGCATAATTTTATTGTAATTCAGTACCAACATATTTGAGGCCAGCCATTCTTCTAGTTTTTGAAGAGCTCTTCTACTTTCAGATCCCATGTCATGCTGACTGTTACTTTTCAATAAAATTCTCACATAAAACACAGTGTGCTGGTTCAAGGTGTGGTGGCAAGTCATTAATATATAGAATATAGTACTGTAATTATTGTGCTCTGGTTACTGACATTGTTATATTTCCGACCTACTGGTACTCAATAATAATGTTTTTTTCATCAGGACGTAATTCAAGCGTATTACAGACAATTCCAAGTTCGATCATAATTTAAATTATAACCATACAAAATAAATACAAATTCTTGCACATTTTCGGATAACTCAGAATAATTTATAATAGTGGGCCAGTTTGATAATTTATGTTTCTTTCTTGTACTTTTCTAGTAAATATCAAATTTCCATCATGGAGTGAAATAAACATTGATTGAATGTGTAGGCCTATTATAGGCCTATTCTGATATTCACTTGTAAATATCTCATTTTGTCAGAAGGATTTTATTGTTGTTTGAAATATTTCCTAACTAATGTGTACAATAATTATTGATGTACGGTATTGCGAAAATTGAGATCTTTATTTATTGATTACATATCATTTTAATTGATTATCGTATTCAAACTAAGTTTATCAAAATTGTAAATAAATATGATTTTATTTCCGTTAAATTCTCAGAACAATAGGCAAAGACAAATATTGATCACAGTACGACAAAAGATAAAATCAAGTTTTACAGCAACTGTATACACAAAATTACATTAAAAATAATACAGTTAGTCAATTAGATTAGTAAGTTTGGAATTATGGATTATTCATAAGATCCAAAGTATTGCTCAATTCAATGCAAACAAGATATTGTTCAACATCTGTGATACCTATCCGTACTGTATTGTAGGCTACCATTTTCAAATAATAATATTTTTCAGATATCAAAAGATGGAACTCTACACATACGGGATATCCAGCATAGCGATAGAGGAAATTATACCTGTGAAGTGGAAAATCAACATGGAAAGGATGGAATTGTCTACAATATAAATGTTAGAGGTGAGTCTAAAGTTCTGAGATCGCTATCGAATGAAAATGATTGACAAGAAATCAATGTTCAGGCTATTATTCTATGAATATAGTATACTATTTATCATTATATCTATATCATATAAAAGCGAAATGGCTCTCACTCACTCGCAGAACTAAAAATCTACGGGACCAAAAACGTTCAAATTTGATAGGTATGTTCAGTTGGCCCTTTAGAGGTGCACTAAGAAAGGATTTGGAAAATTTTCCAAAGATACGCCCAAAATCTGCGTTTTTCCAGCGTTTTTTAACGTTTTCTCAGCTTTATTGAGAACAAATGAACAGAATATGTTCAAATTTAGTACAGATGCTCAGCTGGGGTGTAATAATGTTGTGTTAAGGGATCGTCATCGGACGGACGGCACGCAGCGGACCGATCGGACGATTAGATTTGATACATTGTTTTCAATTGGAGTGCGCATACCTATACGATTCGGATAGGCTCCAATTGAAAACAATGCATCAAATCTAATCGTCCGATGCGTGCCGTCCGTCCGATGACGATCTGTGTGCGCCTACCTTTAGAAGAAATTTGAAATAATACCAAAGATACGCCCAAAATTAGCGGTTTTTTGGTTTTCTCAATTCTTTCATGAAGTAATAGACAGAAAATGTTCAAATGTGATACAGAGGTTTAGCTAGGGTCTAAAAATTTTGTGATGAGGTGACTTTAATATACGCCCAGGTAAAGATACGCCCAAAATCAGCGTTTTTCCAACGTTTTTCTCAGATTTTATGCGTTTTCTCAGTACTTTGACTTTCTGATGGAATGAAGCATGCTCAAATGAAAAATGCAGGCGAGCGAAGTGAGCTCGCTGATCTCATTTTTGGACGATCCAATCGGGGGTCCAGGGGCGGAGCCCCCTGGCTAGACGGATATGTCGAGCGAAGCGAGCCTGACGGCTAGTAAATTATATTTGCAATATAATATTCAGATATTGGGTAGTTAGTCCTCCTTCATGCATGAAGAAAAATTCATTCTCAATTAAGGAAAGTTTGCTCTTTGAAATAAATATTAAGTCCACTTCTGATCTTGTTTTGAAAATGTTTTATTCCATACCTATGTACCTATTGAATTTTTAAATTTATTTTCTCAATTTTTATTCAATATTTGGTTACAGTTCCTCCTGAGCCCCCTGTTCTTACGGTCGTGAGTACGGATACTGACAGTCTTCATCTCAAATGGACTGATAAGATACAGAATGATATTCCAATTTTAGGTAAGTCATCTTGAGATTATTCAGAGAAATTAATAAGTAATCTCATGTTTCATCATCGCTTATGAATTGCATGAATGCGATCATTTTTTATTGAAAAATAGAAATATTAGATAACTGAGAAATTTTCTTCAATATCAACATTTTAGTAGTTTTACTAACTATGCTTCGTTGAGAACTTGATTGAATACTTTATTAATGACATTATATGTATCGTATTGTAAGTGTGAAGTGTGTAGATTACCCGCTTACAGTACTCTGATTGTATCATGAGCATTGAGAAAATCGGGTTCTGTTTTATCAATATAATTCAATATCTTCAAATTATATCTATCATTTACAGAACACTTTTAGGGCCGGTTTCCGATCTCGGGATTTAGCTAAGTTAAACAGCTTTAAACAGCTGCAGTCAGAAAATAGACTTTTCCTACAGATACCCTGAAAAGTGGCCATTTGTGCACTGATTGCAGGCTGCAAAGAATCACTTTTCCGCACTAGTGCGCAAAGTGAGTACTTTGCGTACTCCAGATTTGCAGCATGACAACGCAAAATAGTTAGTAGGTTATATGGAGCACCAGTGCAGCAAAATCAAAATTAAGTTGGTAACAGTGAGTGGGCTGCTATAGTGAGCAGAGGTGCAACCAAGCACAACGCGCTAATTATTAAGTAGATATTATAATGGAGGACAACGACAGCACAGTGCCACCACAGCACACACCACACAGCTGCCCCCGCCATTCAAACACTACTACATTATTCAGGCAATTTTACCCATAATTACCCACTTTCATATTCAATGGTAACTGTAGGAAAAATTTAATGTGAAATACGTGCGCAAAGTTCGTTTGCTGCACTCAAGAAACCATTCCGCCCTCGCCTACGGCTCGGGCGTAATAGTTATTTGTGCAACTAGTGCGCAAAGTGACAGTTTGCTGCATCGAAAGAAACGTTTACGCCCGAGCCGTAGGCGAGGGCGGAATGGTTTGTTGAGTGCAGCAAACGAACTTTGCGCACGTATTTCACATTAAATTTTTCCTACAGTTACCATTGAATATGAAAAGTGGGTAATTATGGGTAAAATTGCCTGAATAATGTAGTAGTGTTTGAATGGCGGGGGGCAGCTGTGTGGTGTGTGCTGTGGTGGCACTGTGCTGTCGTTGTCCTCCATTATAATATCTAATACTAATAATTAGCGCGTTGTGCTTGGTTGCACCTCTGCTCACTATAGCAGCCACAGCAGTCACTGTTACCAACTTCATTTTGATTTTGCTGCACTGGTGCTCCATATAACCTACTAACTATTTTGCGTTGTCATGCTGCAAATCTGGAGTACGCAAAGTACTCACTTTGCGCACTAGTGCGGAAAAGTGATTCTTTGCAGCCTGCAATCAGTGCACAAATGGTCACTTTTCAGGGTATCTGTAGGAAAACGTTTCTTTCGATGCAGCAAACTGTCACTTTGCGCACTAGTTGCACAAATAACTATTCCAAAACGGGGCGTAGTCGCAGTTTTTATGATAATATTTATTTTCTCATTCCTATAATTGGAAACGTTTTTCCTAGACGAAATATCCCTAAATAATTAGGGAAATCCCTAAATAATTTAAAATAGCTGAAACTTTACACTATTTTATTTTGTGTTCAATTTCCTAGTTTTTCGAATTTTAATTTGAAAGTCGTTAGTCGTTTTACTGCGACTACGCCCCGTTTCGGAAAGCTAATTTTCTGACTCCAGCTGTTTAAAGTCTAGAACTTAGCTGAATCCCGAGCTCGGAAACCGGCTCCTAATTAGATGATACTACTCATGAATCATGTTCAACACTAGTTCTGGACTTATTCTTGAAGTGTTTATCAAATATTCATCCACCTATCAAACAACTGTTAAAATCTTGTAAAAATTGAATGAGAATTGTCAAGATTTGAAATTATAACAAAATCTTAAGGTGAAATAAAAGCGATATTGTCCACATAATTTAAATTGATCATAATTTGAATTTATCAAATATATATTCATCTATCAAACAACTGTTGAAATCTTGTAAAAATAAAATGAGCATTGTCAAGATTCGAAATCATAACAGAATATTAAGGTGAAATAAAAGCAATATTTTCCACATAATTTGATCTGATGATACCGCTTTTATCGTGGAGAAATTCCAAAAAACCTCATAAGTGTAAATTTGATAACAGAATAATGCTCAAATTAATAATGGATATGAATCATTTTTATACACTTCTCTCCACAGGTTATGTAATAAATTATAAGCGAGATCACGGTGACTGGGAAGAGCTGCAGATTGAGGCAAAAGTTGATACGTATGTTTTGCGCAACTTATGGTGTGGCACCCGCTATCAGCTGTACATCACGGCATTCAACAAAATCGGCACTGGTCTACCGTGTGACATTGTCAACACGTTTACCAAAGGAACAGGTAATTTTATTAAATAAATAAATGCATGTTTATTGTCATTAAGCAACATTGGCAAAAGACAAAGTCAAAACTAATACTAGACATTAGGCTATACAAGTCAGAAGGATATGAGTTGATGTAATTGAAAGTATATACGATATACATATATAATTAGGTCTTCCTATTCCACTATGTTCTTATTACAATTCCTATACTTTGATAATAAGATGCTCTGGGAAGCTTTTAAAAACAAAACATTTTACTCTGAATCAAGGATTAAACAAAATAATTCTAGAAAAAATCCTTGAATTCATCAAGACTACCAGGAATCAAGTAAGAATCTATTAGATGAGCTATGTATGACTAACCTATTAAAGTAAGTTATATTGAAAATAAATTATCTTTCGTCGTTTTAAAGTTCAGGAACTAGTTGTCTTTCTGAGAGATTCTCCTCCCAACGAGAAAATTGCAATATGATGGATTTTTCCATTTAAAAAAAGTATTCTTGGATATAAAGCTATTTCATTTTTAAATCTATCGTTTCATAATAATATGAGGTTGAAATATTAATATTATAGAATACAAGAAACAAAGCGTTGTTGAAGTACTATACCATAGCCACCTCTAATACGATATTGCAACGTCGCAGTGTAGGCCTAGAATCTAATACATGATTGGTGAAAAAGATTTATAAAAATACTAGCTGATCTTTTTCACCAATCATGTATTAGATTGTAGGCCTACACTGCGACGTTGCAATATCGCAGGCCGCGGCCTTGTATTAGAAGTGGCTATGACTATACTCTATGGATTACTTCATTATAGTATTAACTTTACTAGTAGTTCTGTGAACAGTAGACCTCACGCAGTATTCTCATCGAAAAGTACCTGATTGAAACTATAGACCTTATGGAAATACAGCAATAGACTGGCTTCTCCACACATCTGTGTAATCACTTGTCAGCTGATTTATCATGAATAATTCTATAGTCTGATTTTACTATAATATTGGCGTATGAAGGAGGCTCCTTTTCCTTTTATATATCCTTGAAATGCAAAATTTCCAAACACCTTGTATATACGTCGACGCGCAATTTAAAAAGGAACATATCTGTCAAATTTCATGAAAATATATTACCGTGTTTCGCCGTAAATGCGCAACATATAAATATATAAACATTTAAACATTAAGAGAAATGCCAAACCGTCGACTTGAATCTTAGACCTCACTTCGTTCGGTCAATTATATATTCGCAATTTGTATACTATTAGAACAACAATTAGGTAGTTATTGTTTTTTTGCAAATCTAATTTAGTATGAGACAGTTAATAAACAATACTTTAATTTGTAATCTCTTGGTGTGTGGTCTTTCTATTTGTTGAGGGATTCTTGTGTCAATCAATATGTATTTCATTTATTTTTTCCAATTTTCTCATTAAATTGTTTCAAAAAGATATTGAAATGAGGCAATCGTAACATTATTATGAATCTTCATGACGTTGAAATGTAGAATTTTTCTTTTCTACTTTTCTATAATCTTTTTCTTCTTCCATTTTTTATTTCTCATTGTACCAGTACCATTTTATTTGTACTGCGCTCAGGTTTGCCTTCCAGGAATTCCTTCGTACTTTAATTGCTTGGAAATGCCGTCTTATCATATAGATTGGAGCCTATGAGATAGGATGAGATATTCTTTATGAGATAAATTCTTTATTCTAATTCTAATTCTTATTCTTTATTGTTTATGAGATATTCTGTTGTAACATTGTATGTTTGAAGCCAGTTCTGCTAATAGCAACATCTTACTCTTTTGTTGTTCTGAAAACGACATGCAATCGAAAATAATTATTTTCATTATAACAAGGCTCAACTCACACTTACGCGACTCAGGTCGAGAAGAGACTCGACTCTAGTCGAGAGCATGTGTCTTCAAATGGTGACGTTGCGGAGACTAGAATCGACTGGTCTGAGTGTCACCATTTCGAAACACATTCTCTCGACTAGTGTCGAGTCTCTTTTCGACCTGAGTCGCGTAAGTGTGAGTTGAGACTAAATTGACTGCATGGCGTGTTCAAAACAACAAAATAATGTGATGTTGCTAGCAGAGCTGGTTTCAAGCAGACACCGTTACAACAGAATAACCTATAGATCAGGCTGCAAGATGTGCTATATTTTCTCTGTGGTTCTTTCGAGTATATCATTGCATTACTGCATTGTGGGCCTGTTTGACGGTTGCAGCTCCGGTGAAACCAAAGGCCAGTCAGATGTTGACGGTGAACTCAACCGCGGTGACGGTTTGGCTTGACGCTTGGGGCGACGGCGGCTGTCTCATCCTCTACTTCATCGTGGAGTACAGAGAGGAAGCTCGCGGCGAGTGGACACTTGTCTCCAATCACGTGCAATCCAACCAGCGAGTGCACACCATTGGTGACCTGGCATCCGCCACCAGATACCTCCTCAAGGTCACCGCCCACAACAACGCCGGGTCCAGCATCGCCAACTACAACTTCACCACGTTGACGCCAGAGGGCGGTAAGGCCATTATCTGTCTTCTTCTATTCTATACTATTCAATTCACCCGCTATCCTTGACGTTGAAACTCATGAGAGACCAAAATACGTTCTTTTGACAACTTTTGACAATTCGAAAAATAATTTTAACTATTTCTGAGAAACTTCCTCGCTTTCAACACCCACTTATCTTTTGAAACAAAAATGTTTTTTCTAGCAAGTTGAAAATTTCATGTTTTCTGCTCGAATTTCTCGACATTGACGAACATGATCATCAATTGAGAAATAACTATGGATCGGAAAAGAATGATCAAAACATCAATAGAAAGGAGACATTCTCCTCGTTATTTTTATATGGAAGTTTTACTCATTATGACATCCCATAATTCTGAGGGAAGTGATATTCAAAATGTAACATATTTTTGTGATGTTTTCAATTCCATCAAAAAAAAAAATTCCTTTCAATCCTTCAACCTGAACATTTTTAGCACTACTGGGATATGGGGGATGATATTCTACATCCAATTCTATGTTAAATTATGAATTTGAGGAAGTTGCAATTTTACACGATTTGGCAACACTATAATTTCTTCGGATAGAGGGCCAAGTCTCAACTCATTTTATACAAACATAGTTTCCTTACCTTAGACTCATTCTCGCACACAGGCAGTAATGCCTCTGTGAGAGTAAATATTTCTTAACATATATTTGTATATCGCTGTCATTTCTGTGGTGCTGACATTGTCTTATTTTTATTGTAAAGTGTATTCTTATTTTATGATGTAGGCTACCACTGTGATTGCTTGTAAGACTTGTGAAATAAATAACTTTTTGAATTGAATTGAATTTTGAGTTAAAAGTTTTTGTTAATTCTTGTAAGGAAACAATGACAATTTTATCAGAAATTCCTTTGAATTTACAATTTAGGCCTAAAAATACTTACAAATTTGGAATGAATCTCGATTTTAAAATGATAGATACCGTACCTCCTGTAAGATATTTAATTACTAAAAACTCTTGAATTAATAAACTTTATTTATACACTTTAGTGTAATTAAAGTAATACAACATCTGTAGTTATGAGATACATAATGTAATGTATTTTAGTCGAGTACAATATGAATGATTTGTAATAGAATATCTAATTCACAATAATGCATTTGAATATTAATCTATGAGAATAATTAATTATATTATTGGAATTCATCTTAGTAATTGTTTTGAATTCTATTATATTTTTGTTTCAGCTACTATAATACCTGATCTGCTATCACCAGCATCTCCTAACTCTGACCAGTCGATTATATCTAGGTTCAAATTCTTCATGTTCATCTCACTACTAGTTTGTATCTCATCAATTGTCGGGACCAGTATCCTGTTCTACAGGAGAAAACGTAGTGAGTAACTCATCTGCCACATTTCTCTTATTATTAATTCTCAAAAATATCCTTCAACCTATTTTCATTGCGTTCTGAGTTGTAAAAAATGTCAAGGTTTAAGGTAGTATGAACAGAAATCAAGGTGATATAACTGATCAAGCTTGATGGACATTTCTTGTACAAAGTTATTATAATTGTGATTTTCCGATTAGTTAGTGGTTTGTACCAGTGGTTCATATCAAGCACGGTGAAGTATTCATCATAATAATGCGGACGTGACCTTGTTATCAAGGTCATTTGCATGCAGTGTTTTAATGCAATGTATTTTTACTTTCCTTGCCCTATTACCATAGGTAAGGAAAGTATTGCTTTCCAAAAAAAATTAAGGTACCCTAATTTCAAGTTTTCTATAATATGTTTCAATGTCCCCTGAGTCCAAAAACATGATTTTTGGGTGTTGGTCTGTGTGTGTGTATGTGTGTATGTCTGTGAACACGATAACTCCATTCCTAATAACCACCGATTGACTTGAAATTTTAAACTTAAGGTCCTTATACCATGAGAAATTCAAAAAAAATTCAATTCAAGATGGCGCAAAAAATTGCGGATAATTACTAAAAAACCATGTTTTTCACGGTTTTCTCGATAACGGCTCTAAAGATTTTCTTCTAATTTATAACATGGATAGCTATTTATAAGCCCTATCACTGACATGATCTCATTTCTGGGAAAATTGCAGGAGCACCGTAATATGGTTGAGAAAATGGTGGATAATTATTAGAAAGCCATGTTTTTCACGATTTTCTCAAAAATGACTTGACCGATTTTTTCGAATTCATACCCTGTATCATTTATCAGCTCTATTAACTGGCATGAGTCTCCTTTCTGGGAAACTAATGGGGGTCCACCCCATCCTTGAGAAATGGACTTTGTAACTCCTTCTCGTGCATGAGGTAGGTAGGTAGAGCAGTTCATAAAAAGAACACATAGTCGAGATATATCATCTGTAGAACAGCTGTTTGACGACTTTTAAAAAATATCATCGAATTTTACAAAGGAAAAAGTACTTTGAAAACAATAATTATAAATACACATATACAGTAGTCTGATCGTAGTTTCAAATATGTTGCTGCCAATCGTCATTATGTTCTCCTTAAATTATTCTCCTTTAAGAATGGGGCTTACAGTTCAATGAGCAAGGAAAGTTGTTTTGAGTGCGCCACACAAGATTTTCATTTATATAATTATGTATGTATATTTCAAGTATTATTGTATTCATTATTGGAAATATTTTCTAGTGATTCTGTTTTTTGTATTTTGGCGAAATAAAGTTTCATAGAGAAAAAATAGCATAAGCTCATGTACCCCAGTATATTTATGATTCCATTTTGTATTGTGAGAAACTATTCTCTATACTCTATATGATGAAATAATAGTATTTACGCTACAAGCACAGAATGTTAGTTTACGGTATGAGGATAGTTTCCGGGAATATGCTATCCGAATACTGTAAACACCTTTCTGAGAGAGTCGCGTACGATATTTTTCGCCACACTACAGGTATAGCTGACGCAAAATAGATAGGCGGTTTTGTGGGTCTCTTGTGCGTTCCAACAGCTGATGTTGTCAAGTAGAGTTGTCATCTAGCTTGGCTTAGGTGATGATTTTTAAATCAAAAGAGACTATAAATAGAGCATTGCATCAGCTGTGAGTAGGTTACACCATGTGACCCACGAAGCCTCCTAACTTTTTGGCATCAGCTATACAACAATAATAAATTGAATAAGAATGTTTTATGAGGGGGGGGGGAACTGAGCGGCCGGAAAGAAACCTGTTTCTTACGTCAGACGAGAGTCGTCTGCAAACAATGTCTTTCAGATCTACGTAGGGACTGGAAAACAGCTGCTTTTTGTGCAGTGTGGCGAAAAATAATTTTTGAGCACGACTTTATCGCATGTGGTACAAATGTAAAAATCAATTCGCATGAGAATTATTTGTGAAATTTTTGTGATATCACTTCAGAATATAGCCTATAGGTAAATTAGATTGTTGAACGTATAACTCAATTAGTTGTAGATATTGCACAACAACAGCAAATTATAAATCTCGTTGTTCTCTAGCAGTATCAAATCCATAGACTGATTAAAATCCGTAAATGATTAAATATTAAACATGAAAAAAAACATTTACAATATGGAAAAAAGTCCACTATTATGTAGCATCCCACTATAGAGTCTATGTGCTGGGATGCATTTAGTCTAAAGTCGATTGATACAATAGATCGAGTGAACATATTGTTTTATATATGTTTTTTCAAGTTTCTATTAAATTGATAATAATTATTATTAAACGAGAATCCAAATTAAATGCTGTAAATCATCCCGAAGACTTCTGCTACTGCAAATATTGACAACAGGGTAAACTTACTTTACTTACGAAGCGCTACAGCCCTGCGTGGGCCTTGGCCTCCTCAACAATTTGCCTCCATTCATATCTCTGATAAGCCAGTCTCTTCCAATTCCTCACTCCTAGGCACGCTAGATCTTTTTCTAAATCCTGCAGCCAACGTGTTCTCGGGCGACCTCTTTTCCTCGTTCCTTCCATTCTCCCAACAAGCATCTGCTCTGTATCATATTGTTCTCCATTCTTTGCACATGTCCCACCCAGCTGATTATTCTAGACTTCAACAGGGTAAACAGCTAGATGGGAATTCGATGAGCGCTACTATTCAAAAACTATTTGTCAGCCCGGGAATCGAACCCAGTACCTCCTAATTGCCGGTCAGGAATGTTTACCCTTACATCAAACTGACCACCTCTGGATAGCAGCACTCATTTTATACGTCCAGCCAGTCTACAGATGGAAATTACTGAGATATTGCAATCATTCAAATGCTAATGTATTAATAATTATTATTAAACGAAAATCCCAATTAAATGCTGTAAATCACTC
This sequence comes from Nilaparvata lugens, assembly GCF_014356525.2. NCBI lineage: Eukaryota > Metazoa > Arthropoda > Insecta > Hemiptera > Delphacidae > Nilaparvata > Nilaparvata lugens. The sequence goes on from NC_052505.1 coordinate 91,002,921, forward strand.
AAAGACTTCTGCTACTCCAAATATTGACAACAGGGTGAACAGCTATAGTCTGTCCAAACTGCCATGAGCCCTGAAATATTAAGCCGACCCTCGCTCCCCCACGCGTTGACACACACGCTCGACCTACCTGCGCCATTGATATACTATGTATACTACGTAATATACAGGTAGACAGACCGTCCCTTTACTCACACACACAAAAGGAGACTGCGCTTGTGTGTGTGAGTTGTAGGGGGTCGGCCTAATCCTTCAGAGCTCATGCCTGTTTGGACAGAGTATAGATAGAAATTCTATTCTATTGAATTATTTATTAATGAGATCTGATAGATATATACTATAATTAAATGTATATTGAATATTGTTTATATCATGTATAATTTTTTCATATTATATTGTATTTCAATTATTTTTCTTATTTTCAGAAATGCTGCGACAAGGCGTGATAGCTGAATCAGCTTCAGTGGCTCAATGCAGAACCAAAGGAACCGGGATCAACAATATGCCGTTCACGGCAGTGGCCAGTCACAGGCTTTGAGCATAGATTCTATCACTTACAAAACTGACTCAACAGGTGAGATTTAGCATGAAATTAAGCATTATTGTCGCATTATTTATCATATACATTAGAATTTCTTGGAGACAATAGGCCCTTGATATAACTACCTTCATTCGACTTGAAACTATCCAGAGAGTTTCTCCACTTCTACAGAATGTCGATTTGGAGATGGTCAAAGTCACTATGATAAATTGACAAATCCATAAAAGTTTTATACAGATGAAGTGGAAGTTGGAGTAAAGGTAGAAGCATAGAAAAAAAATTGCACATGCTTATGTCATCTTCTTTCTATGGTAGAAAGTAGGTTCCGGGTTTTTCCCCTACAAGTTTCACAGAGATCTCATGGCATATAGTTAATCAATAAAGCTTTCAAATTCTACTAACTGAGTTACAGTAGGCCTATTAAAAATGAGAATCCAATAAATAAGATTGCGATTCTATCAAGTTATGATTCTATCTACTTATGATAAATTGAAGCTGATTTTTTAATAATCACTCCACAAGTTTTTCTTTTTATAAATTTCAATCTAGAAACCAAGGATTTATATGAAAGTCTCATCAATAGCTTCTATTTTATAAAAATGTTATTCCTTGTTTGTGACAAAAATTCTCAACAGTTAAAAAATATTTAGGCTAAGCTTCATAATATTTGGAATGTTTGAGAAAAAATAAGAAAAAGAAGTTTTCGGCGATAGCTTGTTTTTATCTTCTGAATATCTATCCAATAAATGAATAAGTAATATTGTGTTGGATATCCATTCTAATAATACAGTAAACGGTATTTATAATTAATTTTGGTTATGGTAAGATATCAATTATGATCCTTGTATAAGTAAGATAGTGACATAAATTGGTTTGTACGGCATTGTTATACTATTGCATAGATATGACATCGACAACATTTAAATCCAGAAAATCATAAAAAGGGAGGAGACATCTCAATGATATATGATAATATGATTATGCTAATATTATGATAATATGATTATATATAAATGATAATATTATCATCCCAGCGTTCGAAAATATGGAATAATGTGAAAATACAAATAGGACGTTTTCTTGTAAAAGATGTACTTTTCCGTGTCTCACTCATGATAAGTAATATTTGTAGAACGTTTTTAAATAGATTGCTTTTGTGAAATTATGGGATGAAGTTTAAGAATGTGAAAATTTTAAATATGGATAAAGTGAAAATGAATAAATAAATGATTTTTATTCAATTATTTTTCAAAACAGTGTACAAAGCAATATATTCACTGTAGGCATTTTCATTTCATGGCGAAGTCACAGAATAGGAACAGAATGGAAACTGCCAATCAAACGCCTATCCAACCAATGCTTTTTACATGTCGCAAATACTAGACACGTCACGTGACCTTAGGAAGTTCCATCCTGGTCTTCTGATTGGCTCGCGGCAGTGAACGAGATCAATTGATCCGGATCAGTAAAGTCATCCGAACCTCCCATCAATACTATTACAATGCGGAACTTCCTAACAAGATGGCGGTTTTTTGCGCCAGGGTACTAGCCGATTTTCCATACTGTATGTATACTGTGGCGAAGTGCCGTCTCCCTTCCTTTAACTCCATTCCTTCCGTTAACTGCCGTCAAATGTTAAAATATAAGTACAATAATTGACTTTTCCTCCACCTACTGTCTAAAGTACTTACTGTACTCCCTGAAACATAATACTAAAGTGTCACTTTTTCGCTCTCGGTAGTAAAAAACAGAAAAACTCCCTAGGGAGGAAAAGTGACTCCATTTAAATAACATGGGAAGCATCTCTATTTTAAAAACTTACATTGTAATAGGTTAGAAGGTCCAAGCTCAGATGAGGAAGCATATAGAGTGGTCATTAAACCAACTAAATTGAATACCTCAACCAGACATGTGATCAATATATTAAATTTATGTTTGTATGATAAAATTATTACAAACTTCATATCACTATACTAAAAAAATGTAAAAATTTTTTATTCCATGTTATTCAAAATACCAGCCAACGAATATCCTCATTTTTAATCAAATTTGAAACGGGAACTTCATCATAGCTGTAGTTGTGGCGGCCATTGTTGTTACAACTTTTGCCGACAGATAGCGTACAGCGCTGTCGGCGGAGAACTGTGATTACAAGCCAGCTGTTTCTGTTTACTTTTTAGATTATGTTGTAACACATTGTTTGGTCTCGTACGTTTTTAAAAATTATTTTATTTGAAGTTTTTATAAAAATGTAGGTGGAGGAAAAATGTTGTGTATATCATGAGTGAAAAACGTTTTTTCCCCCTCAGGAAAATTGTTGCCCTCAGCTTCGCCTCGGGCTTCAAACTTGTCCCTCAGGGAGAAAAAACAATACTTTTCACTCTAGATAAACAAATAACTATTTTAGAATTATATTATAGTTTGTGTTTGTATTTCAGAATACATAGAAGACATCTGCCCGTATGCTACATTTCAGCTCTCAAAAACGCCTTTATAGTGAGAGTTCATACAGCGGCAATGTATACAGTGGACCCTACCATTCGGTGAGAGGCTCCTTCGTTTATCACGATCCAAAGCCGTCTACTGCCGACACCTATAAAGCTAGACACGTTAGTATCAACGTTTCCATATTTATTAGAGATGGGCACGTTAACTGACGGTCCCTGCCGAAGTATGACAGTCGTAAGGCCCCTTGACGACTTGAATGATACATTCAGGCGAGTTGGAACTTCCGTCAGGAATTCCCCACCAATAAAATCTATACGAATATTTTTTTATTATTATTAGAGATTGAATTGTTTTTATTGGATAAGTCATCTCATGATCTTAGTGATAATAATGATCTCCATATCATTGTTCTCAATAATATGGTATAGCCTAGGCCTATAGAGTGACTGTTTATGTTTCAATGAAGATAACATTTCGACTTTGTCTTGTGCTGTGTGGCTTGCTGAAAATTAAATTTTCAATATTTTTTATTAAATGAAAATTCAAATTCAAATTGCATTTGGATAATTGTACTATCTCAGTAATTTCCATCAATAGAATTTTCATTCATCTATTCATTGAAATATTGAGATTGAATTATTATCAAACAGCATGTATTTCTGATAGATTTAGAATATTTATACACCTCTTCTGTCTTCTTATTGCAAACATTTTGTTGTAGAACTCTGTACAAGTGTCCTGGATTAAGTTCAGTAGTGACAAGATTTTTGAAAGGTTCCAAAACAATAGTTCTTATGAATAAATTATGTTCAAAAAAATTAATATTACTCTGAAATAAGAATATCATTCAATCAAGCCATCATCTATCGAATTCTTGTGGAAAGATATTAATTTCTATTCAATTGCTGTATATTTAGTGATGAGTTTTACAGGTTTTAACGATTTTTGAAAATAATAATTATTAATAAACGAAAATCCAAATTAAATGCTGTAAATTCGTTTAATAATAATTATTAATTCATTAGCATTTGAATAAATGCAATATCTCAGTAATTTCCATCAGATTTTTAAAAGGTTTTAAAAAAGTAGTCCCGAGGGATAGATCATGATAAATGTTCAAATAAATTGATATGACTTTGAAATTAGTATATTCATCAAATTTCTTGAGAAAGTTTAATTGAAGTCACTCTATTCAATTGTTATTGTACGGTATATACAGTGATGGGCTTCATGAAGATTACATTTTGTCAATCCACCAGCTGGTATTATTCATTCAATGGTAACGTTAAGTCTTCTATTAAATAATTTTATAATTACTATGACGTAAATAATTATGTAGGTTCTAGCAAGTGCTGGAATTGAAGAATTCTATATCTGAATTAATATCTAGCTCTCATTCTTAGTATGACAGTGCTTATCGATATTGTAATCTCATTGATTGGAAATATTTAGAAGTATCAACTGATAAGAAGTCATAGCCACCTCTAATACAAGGCCGCGGCCTACAATATTGCAACGTCGCAGTGTAGGCCTAGAATCTAATACATGATTGGTGAATAAGATTTTTAAAAAATACCAGCTGATCTTTTTACCAATCATATATTAGATTGTAGGCCTACACTGCGACGTTGCAATATCGTAGTCCGGGGCCTTGTATTAGAGGTGGCTGTGAAGAAGTCTATAGATTGGGTAGTTGAATATAGATTAGGTGCTCAACTTTATCAAGCATTTATTTTATTTTCACAAAAGATTAAGTATCAACAACTCCTACACATTGTAAAGACTTTTACAAAAATATAGTCAATTATTCTGAATTTTCATTTATTCTCTTAATTTTTGCAGCATAAAGAACCAGAATATACGAAAGTAAGAAGAAAAGGAGGTAGACTCCGAGATCCGCATTCAGAAAGTCAAGGTAAAGATTTATAATATTTCCATCTACTTTCAAAGTTACATAAATTTATTGCAAATAGTAAATACTATTGGTTAGTATTTACAGAAAGCAGATCTTGACAATGTGGTCATTTTGTAAGAATTAATGAGAAGTAAGAGGTGAATGAGAAAAATATATATTATACATACAAATCTACTCCAAAGTACAACTAAAATACAAACAAAATGCATGTCAAATACAATAGATAGACCTATAGTGAGGTCCACGTTATAATGGCAGTGAAGAAACATAGCAATACAATGTTGCCGATCTTGTCAATGCCTTCTATAGTCGGTAGCTGATACAGGTTTATTAATGAAATATTAACTGTCCATTCTCGTTTAAAGTAATCAATTATATTTTATTATGCAAGGAATTATATTTTTCAATAATTTCATAATGAATTTTCATAATTAAGATGAAATATTTGGTTAATTAATTATTAACTCTACATTGTTGAAAGACGTTCTGGCAACAGAGAAAAGCTAGAAAGAGATAGCGCTATCCACTTTGTTGAATGATAGACAAGGATAGCAATACCATTGCTAATTAAACACTGCCATTATAACGTGGACCTGACTATTATAGTCATAGAGAAACAATAGCGTAAGTAGATGTCCCATGGTA
>NC_052505.1:91008566-91079656 GCF_014356525.2 Nilaparvata lugens
GCCAATATCAGGAAAAAATCAGAATATAGAATTATTCATCATAAATAAGCTGACAAGTGATTCAAATCAAATAAAAATTTAGTGTTAAAAAAAATTGGAAAAATGTTACAACAACGTCAAGGTAGAACGAAAAATATAACACAAAAAACATAAAACAAGCCAATCAAAATTCAACTGCGAAAAACTCATCCACCGTATAAAAACATTTCCCGATTAACAAGTCCCTCAAATACGTCAGATCCCTCGATTATACAGATGTGTGGAGAAGCCAGTCTATTGCTGTATTTCCATAAGGTCTATAGTTTCAATTAGGTACTTGTCGATGAGAATACTGCGTGAAGTCTACTGTTCACAGAACTACTAGTAATTATTGTCCAAATAAATTTATTTTTTATTTCAGAGAAGGACGATATGGAGACAAAGGTAACATCTGCTCTACAGACGTCCCTGGCAGGACTCAAGAAGTACACAAACTACAGTATCACTGTGTTGGCTTTTACTGTCAGTGGAGATGGTGTGAGAAGTTCACCCATACATTGTCGCACTGAGGAAGATGGTAGGTCAACATTTCATTGAAAATGACATATTTCACAAAAATATTGTTAAACCTATTGAAACGCTATAAACTGTCTGGTAATCCCGTCCTATCCCCAAACCTATGGATTGGGGTACAGTTAAGATTTAATTCACGAAAACGTCGACAGCCCCAAAAGTAAGTCTTTAATTTGCACTAACCTTGGAACTGGCGAGGAAGTGGACTGTATCTCGTGTGTAGAAGTTATGCTGACGATATCCTGTCTTTATGCGTAGGCCTATATGATATTGTACATATATCACGAAACGAAACGAGGTAATTGCGTTCAGCTCGAACGCCACGGAACAGGAGAAACGGAACGAAACGATGTTGACTTCTTGAGCACGCTTCTTGAAGTGCTGGGTTGAAAGATAAACGGGGAGGATGAAGGAGGGGTGAGGGAGAGAGGTTATCTTGCCTCTTTGGGAGAGGGGGAAGGGGAGGAAAGCACAAACCAAATCAACCCGCAATCAAGGCTGCCGATCCTCCGCGAATCCACCACTGTCGGTCCCAGCTAATAATAATAATAATATCGTGTGACCTGGCTGGCTGAGGTCTGGTGTCAGAGTTTTCAGGTCACAACTGATCAATTTCAGGGCCTCTGACATGACCTAACGACTGCATTTAGGCAGCCGAGACCGATGGCTTAACGTGTCCATCCGAAACACGCTGAAGTATGACAGTCGTAAGGCCCATTGACGGCTTAAATGATATATTGAGGCGAGGTGGAACTTCCGTCAGGAACTCCCCACCAATAAAAGCCATATGAATATTATTATTATCACTATTAAAACTAACAATATAACAATATTATGGATATCTAAATTAATTCTTTAAGCTCATACAATATTGTCATTATTATATTATGTAGATCTAAATAGATTCTCACGACGTATGTGATAAATATAAGATATTATTATTCTATGATTACTTTAATTTTTAAACTGTCATATTATGTCAAGTGAGAAAAATTATTTTTTAAAAAATTGATTTTTGATTTATCTCTTTCCTGTATAGGGCTACTTGTAATATAAATATAAAGAAAATAAATAAAAATCTCAGTACCCTTTTTTTAAAATATTTTATCACGACATGTTTCGGTCATTTATGCCATTATGATTTATCATACTGAGATTTTTATTTATTTTCTTTATATTTATATTACAAGTAGCCCTATACAGGAAAGAGATAAATCATAATGGCGTAAATGACCGAAACATGTCGTGATAAAATATTTAAAAAAAAGGGTACTGAGATTTTTATTTATTTTCTTTATATTTGATTTTTTGATCTATGCAGTTTGGCCGAAATTTGACTCCCTTACCGAAGCACGAAAGGCATGAACGCCTGCCATTGGCCTGACATGTTTGGCTAGACAGTCTCCTCTCACTCAACGGTGTGACAAAATGGCGGCTTAAGCAACAGAATCGCCATGATAACAAAATTTTTGCTGTAAGCCGCCATTTTGTCACACCGTTGAGTGGGAGGAGACTGTCTAGCTGGGCCAATGGCAGGCGTTCATGCCCTTGACCAATAGCAGTTCTCGCCTACTAGTATAAATGCTGCTGCTCTTGTATTTAGTATCAGTTTATCAGAGTTTGACAATGGTGTAATAACCGAAACCGGTCTTTCTAAGTATCAATAAATCTATGGTTTTTTGACAATTTCTTAGTCTTTTTCATTCAATATGAATAATTACTACAATATTAACTTCTCAACTACACAAAAAGTGAAAAACTAATCATATTTATTTTTATTTTATATTTTTCTTTTCAGTACCTTCGCCACCAGCAGACATAAAAGTAGCGATGAGTTCACTGAAGAAGATAATCGTCTCTTGGCTGCCTCCTGAGAACCCGAATGGAGATCTAACCGGTTACACTTTCTACATGGGGCATTGTCGATGACGGAAAAGAGGCTAGTTCGGTATTATTCATTTTGCTCTGCTCATTTTATTTTCAAGCTTGTCGCTCTAATTACTATATTTCATATTATTTACTATTTTTCTAAATATATGGATATGGTCGGATATGGATCTGGAATTCTTCTTTAGATTGCTAAAAGTTTATTTTTAAATCATCAAGTTTTTCAAATTATCATAATACTTGTTTGATTTATTAATTATTTCGGTTCACTCATGTCAATAAGGATGTTTATATGCGGATATAAAGTAATCATCATTTCAGTAATAATTCTTAACCTATGTGAAAAATGAGAAATAGTGCAAATTAACATCGATGATCGTAAATCTGAGCCAATAATGTTAGCTAATGATATTTCCTTGATATTTTTTTTAATCCAGAAAAAACTAAACGAATGACAAAATAAATTAATTCAAAAGATTCGATGGTTGAGAGAAAACAGCATGTTCAGCACTCCTAATTTTTTTTAATATTGTTTTCTAGAAATAGAATTACATATTTACTTTCAACGACAGTTGAAGTTTAGTTTAAATCAAAAACTAAAAATATTTCTTTCAGGAGGTTATTGTTTAGATGTTCCTCAAGTTTAAATTCAATATTATTTGAAAATAATAAATTATTATTATTATTGATCTTCATTTTTTTATTTGAACCTGAACTTATATTAAAAGGTTACTTCAAACATTTTATTGAAATGTTTTATTTGTAGAGACCTGGAATGGAAACCTGTCAAATTATATGAAAATGAAAAATTAATGTACCCTTTTTCAGCTTTATTCAATTTCTCACAATATAATGACCTATGATATATATGATAACCTATTTTTGGACAATTTCTATCTAAATTTGGGTAAGGAACAGTTTTGGGCTTTAAGCCTGTTGTTCCTTCCCCAATCATTCATAGTAAGGAATGATATTGTATCTATTAATGTATAAATAAATAAATAAATAAATAAATATACCATAATTATTAATACAGTATTTTTCAGTTATCAGTGATGATTTAGTGAAGTATTCTTATTTAATTTGGTTTTCAACTTTTCTAAATTCCTATTTTATAAATATTTTGGACTCAAAATTGGACAAAAATCATGAGTGTAAACATAACGAATTTTTGGAAAATTTCTATCTAAATTTGGGAAAGGAACAGTTTTGGGCTTCAAGCCTGTTGTTCCTTTACAAATCATTCATAGTTGAGAATGGTATTGTATATATCAATAATTTATAAATAAATAATAACATGTTTTGACATCTAACGTCATACAAGTAGCCCTTACCAAGAAAGTGAATATTGTCAAATGTTTTTCCTGCTCAAGTTAATTTTAATTTGTTGGTAGTATAGTTCAAGAACAATTTTTCGTTTTTGTTGTGACAGGAAGGTACACACAAGAAAATATTGAGTTCGACGGCAGAATCACATGAGACGATTCGGCTGCAAGAGGAAGCCACGTATCAGTTTCTGGGTGACCGCTTCGACCAGCGTAGGCGAGGGAGAGAGCACACAAGTAGTCACCATCACTCCTACCAATAAAGGTTAGTGGTTGTTGTTTTCTATCTCTTTCAGATAAATGCATCAAATAGGTATAAGGTGCGCCAGAGAAACTTACTTATTTGAAAAATTCCTGCGTGGTGAATTGGTCGCGTAGAGGGGCAGGAGGGGGCACATCTGGAGGGGGAAGTTCTCAAATTATTCCCCCCTCAAGTAAGTATCCATAATGCTCTGGTGTAGAGAGCAGCGGGCCTTCGCAGTTGAACGATTCTTTTCTAATGGTTGGTCACTTGTTGTTGCTGAACAAGTGCCTTCTGCGCTCGATTTGAAATTCCTCCTCACAGACTCGTTCCTGGCCGTAATTCGATTCTGTCGTGGGTTAACTCATTTAGGGAATGTGGAAGTGTTGCCAAACACTCCCAGAAATGGACTTCAACAAGACATCAGAACTCCAGAAAATATCAAAAGAGTGAGGCAGTCAGTTATGCATTCTCTCCGGCGTTTGGCTCGCAAACACGCAGCTGCTATGGCAATTCCTGATTTTACTGTTCGACGAATTTTCCATGAAGACCTTCAATTTCATCCCTATAGACTGGCTGTTGTTCTGTTGTTGACTGAACGTGATTTTTCCCCGTGAAAATGCATGCAATATGCTGGTTGACAACCTGCCTGAAGACGCGGTAATTTTTTTCAGCTACGAGGCTCATTTCCACATGTGTTTCCTCAATGTGATTTTTTTGTAGGGTTATTTGAAATCCCTGGTTTATGTCGATCGACCACGGACCTTAGCACACCTCAAGAACATTGATACATATACTGCACATTGATTGATATACTGCAATGAGGGCATACAAATTTCAAAAATCGAGGTCATCAGTGAATGCGCAATGGGGGTCGCCATTGATCTGATGTCAATTTTCAAGACTGCATGAAAAAAAAAATTGAGAAATGTACTCTCACATACCAGTACTATAATATACCACTACCATACATTCTTAGGCCCATATACACACCATATCGGTTTAAACGGAGAAAGATTAGCTCTGTTCGTTTAAACCTGGAACACATAAAAAATGAAACAGTACCTTCATGTGATTAAATAGCCCTATGTCATACACCAACGCTTTCAAGAATATCAATTATTTTTGGATTTAGGTAATAAGTAAATACAATTTGTGAAATTAGAACTAAACATTGGTTTGCAAGAGTTATTTAATTGTGGAATGGATAACTGAATGTGGATTTCCATTGATATTTAACAAAATGGATTCCATAGATATTTTCCATTGTTATTTATCTACAGGGTGGGTGAAAAGTCCAAAAACGGCTTAATATCTCATACACAAAGGTAATTTGACGGTGGGTGCGATTGGGGATCCTACTAGAAATGAAAAAACTACTTCACAATGACTTTAAAAATCTTGTCCGCCATCTTGGATCCGCCATGGTGAATGCAACTTTATTTTTTTAGATAGGAAGGTGGTCATGCGTTACATGATTTCGATAGGGTATTTCAAGAAAAAATTAATGGTGGCAACTGCACATCGATATCTCAAACCGTTTCGAAGATATTCACATTATCAATCAATACTAGGCCTATTCAAAGCAGAAATCTTTAAAAAAATAAAGTTGCATTTACCATTGCGGATCCAAGATGGCGGACCAGATTTGTCATTGTGAATTAGTTTTTTCAATTCTAACAGGATCCTCAACCACAATCACCAACAAATTACCTTTGTGTATGAGATATTAAACCGTTCTCGGACTTTTTACCCACCCTGTATAGTGAGGTCCACGTTATAATGGCAGTGGGGAAAGATAGGAGAAAAACGTTGCCGAACCTCTGTCTTGTCAATGCCTTCTATAGACGGTAGCAGATACAGGTTTATTGATGTAATACTAATTGTTCTATCTCGTTTAAAATAATCAATTATATTTTATTTAATATTATATTATATTTATTTAATTATATTTTAAATAATTTCATAATGTATTTACATAATTTAGATGAAATATTTTGTTAATTAATTGTTTATTCTACATGTTAAAAGACGATCTGGCAACAAAGCAAAGAGAGAAAGAGATAGCGCTATCCGGTTTGTTGAATGATAGACAAGGATAGCAATACCACTGCTAATCAAACACTGCCATTATAACGTGGACCTCATTATAGTGATTGAGAGTATTATCCCATCGTTTTGCTGCTTTTCTCAAAATTACTCGTTAAATTTTTTTAGAAAAATTCACTATTTTCAATCAAGAATCTGTGATTAAAACCACGTATGATTTTTCACAGTTCCGGCCAGGATAACATCATTTAGCCAGCGAATTCTTACACCATGGAAGAGGAACATCAGTCTTCTATGTAGAAAAGTGGGATCGCCAACTCCAAATTTGGTCTGGAAACTCCACAACAAAACTATTCAATCTAACGGAAGGCATGAGGTACGATCTAAATAATCTACAAGGATTTTTTTCATTTTCATCCCACTGACCACCCCCCTATGAGAGGGGTATACGGATTCGTCAATTATTCTAAGTCGTCATCTTTGCATTTCATAATGCAATAGTTATTTGTGCAAGTTTGCGCACGTATTTCACATTAAATTTTTCCTACAGTTACCATTGAATATGAAAAGTGGGTAATTATGGGTAAAATTCCCTGAAATCCATCAAATGTTTTTCTGTGTAATTTTATTATTAATAAAAACCTTAATTTATTTAAAATTGAATAATAATGTAGTAGTAAATGAATGAAAGCGGCTGTGTGCTGAATGTGGTGGCTGTCAACTGTTGTCATCCACTGCCTTAATATTATAACACACGTGCACCACAACACTATAGCGGCCCAGTCAGTGCAGTTACCAATTTAATTTTGATTTTCCTGCACTGGTGCTCCATATAACCTACTATCTATTTTGTGTTGCCATGTTGCAAATCTAGAGTACGCAAAGTAATACTTTGCGCACTAGAGCGGAAAAGTGATTCTTTGCGTTCTGTAATCAGTGCAGGAATGGCCACTTTTCAAGGTAACTGTTGGAAAAAAGAATTCCTCACTGGAGTAAGGACAAACCTGCAACAATTCCTCCCTCACCTTAATTCTAAACTTCTCACCTGTGAGAGCCTTTACACGTGTTGACAATGAATTATAAAGCCTAATTCCATACATACTAGCTCAATGAATGTCGTCTCTGAGTTTTTGTCTATATATCTGGTATTGTATGAGTGCAACAACTCTCCTGTATTGAACCTATTTTATTCTTTATTCTTATCAATAAAACAAAGAGCCTCCAATATACATGCATGCATAACCACTTTTCACAATATTTAAACATCAATATTACATTTTCAATTCTTATATTGTATTTAAGATGGAGCTTTGAAACTCGGTATGGCTCATGGCCACCCAGCTGATTCTACAATGTTTTTCAGATGATCTTGTTTGTTCATGATCATGCATGCTGTACGAAAATAATAATTGATTATTTTTCTGTTATTCTGTGACCAATCTTAATAAATGAGGTATCGTTGAATTCTTGATAAAATTTGCTAACTGTTTTGACTCTTATAAATTTTCTTTAAACTGAACGGTTTTCGTGATATTTGCAATCAAAAATTTAAAATGGCAGCCATTTTGAAAATTTACATCGAAATTTTTTTATTTTATTTTTTAAAGTTGAGTCTTTAAGCATAAATATTCATGCTAAATTTCAGATCAATACATCATTTCGTCTTGAGATAAAAATTCTTAAGTGAAAAAAACAAAATGGCAGCTATAAGGATAACTGCTGAGTTTTGGACACTTAAAATACGACATTTGTAGTCTCCTATCATCCAGGAACAATACCCTTAAATGTTCGACACTACTTCTGAAACACTATGTATATACCTGGTAGTGGGAGAATCTTTAACTCTTTGAAATAATCTCTACAACTTACTCTAATAGATTCACCCACCATCACTCTAACTGCCCACTTTTCAGTTCTAAATATATGTATTGCATGAGTTGAATTGTCCCAAAATATGACACCATATGAAAGAGAGAATGGAACACAGCAAAATAAATACTTCTAAGCGTTCCCCTATCTAGCAATATCTTCACTGTTTTTAACTTGCCCAATATTATAAATTATCCTGGGTTATCCGAAAAAGTGCAAGAATTTGTATATTTTGAATGATTATAATTCACATTATAATCGAACTTGAAATTGTCTGTAATACGCTTGAATTTCGGCAACGTTCTTAAGAAAAATCATTATTATTGAAGAACCGGTAGGTCGGAAATATAACAATGTCGGTAACTGGAGCACAATAATTACAGTACTCAGGATAACTCAGGATAATTTATAATAGTGGGCCAGTTTGATAATTTATGTTTCTTGTACCTTCTAGTAAATATCAAATTTTCATCATGGAGTGAAATAAACATTGATTGCCTGTTCTGATATTCACTTGTAAATATCTCATTTTGTCAAAAGGATTTTATTGTTGTTTGAAATATTTCCTAACTAATGAATACGATTATTGATGTACGGTATTGTGAAAATTGATATCTTTATTTATTAATTACATATTATTTGTATTGATTATCGTATTCAAACTAAGTTTATCAAAATTGTAAGTTAGGAATTACGGATAATTCATAAGATCCAAAGTATTGTTCAATTCAATACGTTCAAGATAATGTTCATAAACTGTGATACCTATCGGAACTGTATTGTAGGCTGCCATTTTCAAATAATAATATTTTTTCAGATATCAAAAGATGGAACTCTACACATACGGGATATCCAGCATAGCGATAGAGGAAATTATACCTGTGAAGTGGAAAATCAACATGGAAAGGATGGAATTGTCTACAATATAAATGTCAGAGGTGAGTCAAAAGCTATGATATCGCTATCATATAAAAATTATTACAAAATATATCAATGTTTAGGCTATTATTTGATGAATATAGTATACTTATCATTGTATCCCCCTGTGGGTTGGGGGAGCTTTGAGTCGATCATCGTACTCAAGAATGTGTTGAAAACCAGAATTCACCCACAGTATCCATGCTTGTAGGAGGCGACTAAAATGGACCTCAAGGCAACTCCAGAAGTTGCCTTGCCTTCAAACCCACGGGATCTGCCCCATCAGGGCAGTTTCGAAGGGGCGAAAATAAAAACCCAAGATACCAGAGATGGGTGAAACCAAGAGACCAGAGATGGGTGAAACTCCAGGTACAAATGTGGGTCAAGAGGCTGAGTCGAGGGTGGTCGGGCGCCCTAGAGGCAGTTTGGCGTCCCCTCTCTCAGCAGAAGGACCTACAAAAAGGCCAGGAGTGGAACTCACGTAGGTCACGAGTTTGTGGGTGGAGAGGCCAAACTCACCACTGCTCAAAGAAGGGCGGCCATTTAGGCAAAACTTCTTGGGAGAGGTGAGGCTTTTGACCCTGTGAATTTTCGGAGGGGCAAAAAGAAAAAACTCAAGAGACCAGTGATGGGTGAAAAACCAGGCACAAATGTGGGTCAAGAGGCTGAGTCAAGGGTGGCCGGGCGCCCTAGAGGCAACTTGGCCGCCCCTTCCTCGGCGGTAGGACCTTCAAAGAAGGCCAGGAGTGGAACTCACGTAGGTCACGAGGACTAATCGGTCTGAAGAAACTGCCAAGTATATCACAAGGATTGCAACCAGGTGATGAATGGAATGTTAGTATAGGGAAAAACTCCTGATTCTTGTAAAGGACACAGGTATTGGTTTGCCTAACTAACATACTACTTGGGAACACAATAAGCTTCGGTTGACGTGTGGGGTTCTTTGAACCTTTGGATCCTTGAATCCGTCCCTTCGAAAACAATAAACAATAAATATCATTGTAGCCTATAAATTATATTTACAATATAATATTCAGATATTAAGTAGTTTGCCCTCCTTCTTGCTTGAAGAAAAATTCATTCTTAATTAAGAAAAGTTTGTCTCTAAAATATCTAGTCCATTGTCTTTTTTTCCGTTAGGGCTACTCTTGAATATAAATAAAATAAAAATCCAAGTGCCCTTTTTAAAATTGTTTAATCACAACATGTTTCGGCCATGATGATGTCATTATCAAGTGATTGGAAAATAACTAAAATAAACACCAATCACTTGATAATGGCATCATATAGCCGAAATATGTTGTGATTAAACAATTTTAGAAAGGGTACTTGAATTTCTATTTTCATTTATATCAAGTCCATTTATGATTTTGTTTTGAAAATGTTTTATTCCATACATATACCTATTGAATTTTTAAATTTATTCTCTCAACTTTTTTCAAATATTTGGTTACAGTTCCTCCTGAGCCGCCTGTTCTTACGGTTGTGAGTACGGATACAGACAGTCTTCATCTCAAATGGACTGATAAGATACAGAATGATATTCCAATTCTAGGTAAGTCATCTTGAGATTATTTCAGAGAAATAAAGATAAGTAATCTCATGTTTAATCGTCGCTTATGATAAATTACATGAATGTGATCATTTTTTAATAAAAAATTAAAATATTAAATAACTGGGAAATTCTCTTGAATAACAATATTTTTGTAGTTTTATAAACTATGCTTCGCCGAGAACTTGATTAAATACTTTATTAACGACAGTATCCTTATCGTATTTTAAGTGTGAAGTGTGTAGATTACCCGCTTACAGTACTCTGATTGTACGTGGTAGGTCCAGAAAGTAAGTTCCGTTTGGTAATAAAATTAAATTGTGTACAGATACAGAAAAGTTATTTATTGCACAAAATTTCTACAATTCTTAAACTACTTTTCCACATAACTACCGAAATTTTGCAGACATTTGTCATAGCGTGGCACAAGTTTTTGTATGCCTTCTTCATAGAAATTTGCCGCCTGTGTCTTCAACCAGTTGGGAACAGTTTCTTCCAGCTTGTCGAAATTTCAGTTTTCCGGTAACAATTTCATGCATTTGTGATCGTGAAATTTGGGGAAATTCCATAGCGAGAGCACTAATTGTAAACCTTCGGTTTTCATGGATCTTGTCATCAATCGCGTGAACCAGTTCTTCTGTAACCAAAGATGGACGCCCACTTCGTTCTTCATCAAGCACATCACTACGTCCGTCATTGAACTGACGGACCCATCTTCTCACCATTGAATCACTCATCGCACTTTGTCCATAAACATCGCAAATTTGCCGATAAATTTCACTGGGATTCACTTTCCTTGCATTCAGAAAACGAATCACAGACCTGATTTCACAAGCGGCGGGATTTTCAATCAACACTGACATTGTAAACAAGCACAACTAAACATATGTGGCTGACAGCGATCTCCAAATGGCGCACGTTTCTTCTCCTTGATACAGAGCGTCTACCGCACAAGTGCGGAACTGCGATCGCAGCGCTGTAGCGGATATAAATTGAAACGAAACTTACTTTCTGGACGTGCTATCGTATCATGAGCATTGAGAAAATCGTGTCCTGTTTTATCAATTTAATTCAATATCTACAAATTATATCTATCATTCACAGAAAACTTTTAGGGCTGGTTTCCGATCTCGGGATTTATCTAAGTTCTAGACTTTGAACAGCTGGAATCAGAAAATTGGCTTTCCAAAACGGGGCGTAGTCGCAATTTTTATGATAATATTTATTTTCTCATTTCTATAATTGGAAACGTTTTTCCTTGACGAAATAAAAAATCCCTAAATAATTCAAAATAGCTGAAACTTTACACTATTCTATCTTTATTTTATTTTGTGTTCAATTTTCTAGTTTTTCGAAATTTAATTTGAAAATAGTTAGGCGTTTTACTGCGACTACGCCCCGTTTCGGAAAGCTAATTTTCTGACTCCTGCTATTTAAAGTCTAGAACTTTAAGAGCTCGGAAACCGGCTCTTAATTAGATGCTACTTCTCATGAATCATGTTCAACACTAGTTCTGGACTTATTCTTGAAGTGTTTATCAAATACTAATTTTACTGCATTCATCTATCAAACAACTGTTAAAATCTTGTAAAAATTGAATGAGCATTGTCAAGATTCGAAATCATAACAAAATATTAAGGTGAAAAACCGATACTGTCCACTTAATTTGAACTGATTATATCGCTTTTATCGTGGAGAAATTCCACAAAATCTCCGTTCATAAGTGTAAATTTGATAACAGAATAATAATGTTCAAATTAATAATGAATCATTTTCATTCACTTCTTTCCACAGGTTATGTGATAAATTATAAGCGAGATCACGGTGACTGGGAAGAGCTTCAGATTGAGGCAAAAGTTGATACGTATGTTTTGCGCAACTTATGGTGTGGCACCCGCTATCAGCTCTACATCACGGCATTCAACAAAATCGGCACCGGTCTTCCCTGTGACATTGTCAACACCTTCACCAAAGGAACAGGTAAATCTATTAGGTCTTCCTATTCCTCTATGTTCTTATTACAATTCCTAAACTTTTATAATAAGATTCTCTGGTAAGCTTTTGGAAACAAAACATTTTACTCTGAATCAAGGATTAAACAAAAAAATTTTAGAAAAAATCCTTGAATTCATCCAATTCTAATTCATACAACAGTCCAAATGTAGCTAGGTTATGTGTCACTTAACATTCTTCAATTTCACACTCAATTTAAAATTCAGAACACACAAGAATCATTCTTAAATTTAAAAAAGTACTTCTAAATTGAGTTAAATCAATCACAATTAATTAGAAGATTCCAAACTATAAAATTTTGAGACCGAAAAGTTTAACACACTATTTAGAACACTTACCACAGCTGTGAAGTATATATGCTAAAATATACAACATATTTTATATATACGCTGTATTTTATCTTTGGTTCTTTCGAGTACCATAATTTTTAGTGCAATGCGGGCCTGTTTGACGGTTGCAGCTCCGGTGAAACCAAAGGCCAGTCAGATGTTGACGGTGAACTCAACTGCGGTGACGGTTTGGTTGGACGCTTGGGGCGACGGTGGCTGCCTCATCCTCTACTTCATCGTGGAGTACAGAGAGGAAGCTCGCGGCGAGTGGACACTCGTGTCCAATCACGTGCAACCCAACCAGCGAGTGCACACCATTGGTGACCTGGGCCTCCGCCACCAGATACCTCCTCAAGGTCACCGCCCACAACAACGCCGGGTCCAGCATTGCCAACTACAACTTCACCACGTTGACGCCAGAGGGCGGTAAGGCCATTATCTGTCTTCTTCTATTCTATACTATTCAATTCACTTGCTATCCTTGACGTTGAAACTCATGAAGAGACCAAAATAAGTTCTTCTGACCACTTTTGACAATTCGAAAAATAATTTCAACTATTTCTGTGAAACTTCCTCGCTCCCACTACCCACTTACCTTTTGAAACAAAAATGTTTCTTCTAGCAAGTTGAAAATTTTATGTTTTCTGTTCGAAATGTCTCGACATTGACGAACATGATCATCAATTGAAAAATAACTATAGATCGGATAAGAATGATCAAGACATCAGTAGAAAGGAGACATTCTCCCTGTTCAATTTCATAAAAAAAACTTCCTTTTAATCGTTCAACCCTGAACTTTTTTATCACTACTGGGATATGAGGGATGATATTCTACATCC
Organism: Nilaparvata lugens; assembly: GCF_014356525.2. Classification (NCBI taxonomy): domain Eukaryota; kingdom Metazoa; phylum Arthropoda; class Insecta; order Hemiptera; family Delphacidae; genus Nilaparvata; species Nilaparvata lugens. Next base: position 91,022,141 of record NC_052505.1, read on the forward strand.
AATTTCCATGTTAAATTATGAATTTGAGGAAGTTGCAATTTTACACGATTTGGCAACGCTATAATTTCTCCGGATAGAGGGCCAAGTCTCAACTTATTTTATACAAACTGAAGTTAAAAGTTAATGTTAAATTATTGTAAGGAAAACAATGGCAATTTCACCAGAGATTCCTTTGTATTTACAATTTAGGCCTAAAAATACTTACAAATTTGGAATGAATCTCGATTTTAAAAATGATAGATACAGTACCTCCTGTAAGATATTTAGTTACTAAAAACTCTTGAATCAATAAACTTTAATTTATACACTTCAGTGTAATTAAAGTAATACAACATCTGTAGCTATGAGATCTGTAGCTATGTTGCCAAATCGTGTAAAATTGCAACTTACTCAAAGAAATATTGTTAGGGAAGCTTATGAGGAATTTAAATTAGTGAGGGATGTTCCGAGTGAAGTCAAATACAAATGTCTAAAGAAAAACTATGCAAAAGAAGTGAGGAAAGCTAAGTGTAAGAAAACAGCTGAAATATTAACAACTAGTACCAATTTTAACTCTGCTGTTTGGGAGGTAATAATAGAAATAGGAGAGCAGCTCAAAAAGATACAGTTACTAATGTCCCTAGGATAATCGATGAACATGGAAATTATATGGATGATAGTATAGACATTTGTAACTTTTTCAATAAATATTATCAACAGGTTGCATATAATCTCCAAAAGTCACTGAACACTAATACTTATAATACAACTACATTAAATGCTGAGCCAATTGGAAAGGTATTTAAATTTCATCCATTATCAAGAGATGAGTTGTCAAGAATAATAAAAATTGAATAACAAAAAAACAGTAGGATTGGATGGGGTCTCAAGCAAAATTTTAAAAGAATGTGAAAATGAATTACTGGACCCTTTATTGCATCTCCTTAATACTTCACTAGAGCAGGTATTTTCCCTGATGATCTGAAACAAGGAAAATTTTGCAATTTTCAAGAGCGGTAATTCTGAAAGAGTTGAAAATTATAGACCCATTAGTATTCTAAATGTAATAAGTAATTTTTTGAAAGAGTAGTTTTAGATAGGTTATTGATGCACCTGGAAGAAATTAATTTCATATGTGATGAACAGCATGGGTTCCAGAAAGGGAAATCTACTAAGACTGCAATAGTATCCCTTGTTGAAAGACTAATAGATATAATAGATTCAGGTGAGAAGGCAGCCGCAATATTTCTTGATTTATCCAAAGCTTTTGATTGTGTGAACCATAGAATATTATTGGAAATACTAAAAACTGTAGGTGTGAATGGTGTAGAACTAAAATGGTTTGAATCATATCTCATAGGTAGAAACCAGTGTGTTGAGCTTACCAAGGTGGATGGGAATGAAATAGTGAAAATTAAATCTCAAAAACTGGAGGTCCAGGCTGGAGTACCTCAAGGCTCAATTCTGGGTCCCTTACTGTTTCTGTTGTATGTGAACCAATTACCAAAAGAGTTAAAAGATCACAGAGCTCTGTTGTTTGCTGATGACACATCGCTTATCTTTAACAATTATTTATTAGATAGTCTAGAAATAAATGCTTTTACTGGAGTACAGTCAATTGTCCAATTCTTGAAGCAAAGGCAATTAACAATAAATAGTAAGAAATGTCAATTCAAAAGTAAATATAATTCAGTAGAGGATAGAGAAATAAATGTGTTTGTAGAGGAAAATGAATTAGACCAAGAAGAGAAAGTAGCATTCTTGGGAATTTTATTGGACAGGAAATTAACATGGCATCCTTACATTGAGAGGATATGTAATAAGATATCATCTGGGGTATTTGTCCTGCGGCAGCTTGCTAGGCTGAATGATAAAAAACTACTGTTAACTGCTTACCATGGACTTATACTATCTCATATTAGGTATGCTATTTTAGTATGGGGTAATTCATCTCAACAAAATATGGACAGAGTGTTTAAGATTCAAAAGAAGGCACTCAGATGTATAGAGAAAGTGAATAGGTTAGACTCTTGTAGGCCTTTATTTAAAAAGCTTGGTCTATTAACTGTGCCATCTTTGTATGTATATGAAGTTGTAATGCATGTGAAAACGAGTGGTGTGATCCAGAATTCAGATGTTCATGAGTATAATACGCGAAACAGAGCAGATTATCATATAATGGGTCACAATAGTAGGTATTTGAACAAAAACCAGATTATATTGGTAGGAAATTTTATAACAAGCTACCTCAAATCTTGAAAAGTAATGATGATTTGAAGATTTTCAAAAAACAAATGAAAAAATATTTAGTTGATAGAGCTTTTATAGTGTACAAGAATTCCTTTCAAACCTAAACTAGGTTGAACTACTTAGAGTTAGAATTATTATGTAATACATGACTTGTCTTATACTCCATGACTGGAGTCTTAGGACGTAATCTGAAAAAAAATGAGATACATAATTTAATGTATTTTAGTCGAGTACAACCCTATTATATTAAGCGAGCAATTTCTGTATTTATATATCTGGTTATTTTTATATCTGACTATTTTTTATCTGATTATTTATGTTACGGATCTCGAAAACGCTCTTACGATTATCACGAAATTTGGAACATAGTAGGTTATGATATAAAGATTGATTGCACTAGGTCTCATTCTTTGGGAAACTCGCTGAACGACATTAAAATGATATTCATCTTGGAAAACAGATATCAAATCAAATTAGCTTTATTCCTCAAAAATATACATTACAGGAAATGAACACACTTTACATAGATACAGGAATACCCCTACAAGACTATTCGTCTGTGTGTAGGGTGAGTTCTGGGTAGCCTGAAATATATCAGCTGCTAAGTTAAATAAAGTAATAAATAAATTGTGAGGAGAAAAAATAAATATTAATATTTGGTTAATAAATAATGAATGAGTTAGATAACTAACTACAAAGAAATTATATTTACTTAAAATATAAATAGAAGTAATTTGAAAAGGTATGGAAACATCAAATGGAATGCTAGTAAAAAAAATAAATAAATAAAAATAGATAAGAAAACAAATTAAAAAAATGATAAAACATGATAGAGCAGGACAAGCGGAGCCTCAGGTAAGATTTTGGAATTGAAAAATTATATATATATGAAGGGTATGAATAAGGAAATGGAATATCTGGGGGTATTCTAAGCATCTAGAGGATGATAGATTAATGCCAGTACATTGACCGAAGCAGGCTTTCAGACATTTCTGTGCCAAGGCGGTATATAATTTAGATGGTGGTAGATAATTTCGTCGTCTCTCGATAACAGAAGATGTGTGGGAGAGAGACAGAATTATTTCCAGCTGTGTAATCATAATCAGCGAGAAATTATATCTAGCTAGACAATTTAATCGATTGATCAACTAATCTGATTTGTTGACATGACATGATAATCCTCCTAAACTAGAGTATATAATAATTTCAAAGTTGATCATTATTTGACAATTTCAAGTGATTAGTGAGTGTTTGTATATTATAATCTAAATTATATATATTTTTTTGTTTTCAAATGTTTGAACAGAAAAATGAACCTGAATTCAAGTGTATGGAACATAACCTACTTTCTGGACTATTTATAGTGTATAAATAAAAATTCGGAAAGAAAAAGTTTGGGCTGTGCTTGTTAGAGGTAGACGCACACAGATCGTCATCGGACGGACGGCACGCATCGGACGGATCGGATTATTAGATTGATGCATTGTTTTCAATTGGAGTGCGCATACCTATCCGCATCCGTATAGGTATGCGCACTCCAATTGAAAACAATGCATCAAATCTAATCATCCGTTCCGTCCGATGCGTGCCGTCCGTCGATGACGATCTGTATGCGCCTACCTTAGAACTTCCCCAATCATTTTAAAGAATTGTGTTCGGTTTATCAAAAGTCAATAAATAAATAACGAGCGAAGATCGGTGCCCCGATGTTATGAATAATATGTAATAGAATATTTAATTCACAATAATGCATTTGAATATGAGTCTATGAAAATAATTAATTATATTATTGGAATTCATCTTAGTAATTGTTTTGAATTTTATTTTATTTTTGTTTCAGCAACTATAATACCTGATCTGCTATCGCCAGCATCACCTAACTCTGACCAGTCTATCATATCTAGGTTCAAATTCTTCATGTTCATCTCACTACTAGTTTGTATCTCATCTATTGTCGGGACCAGTATCCTGTTCTACAGAAGAAAACGTAGTGAGTAACTCATCTGCCAGATTTCTCTTATTATTAATTCTCAAAAATATCCTTCAACCTATTTTCATTGCGTTCTGAGTTGTAAAAAATGTCAAGGTTTAAGGTAGTATGAACAGAAATCAAGGTGCTATAACCGATCTAGCTTGATGAACATTTCTTGTACAAAGTTTTATAATTGTGATTTTCCGATTAGTTAGTTGTGTGTACAAGTGGCTCATATCAAGCTCGGTGTTTTGAGAAAGAGAGAAAATCATCATAGAGAATATATAGCATAAGCTTATGAACCCTAGTGTATATGTTTCAATTTGTATTGTGAGAAACCATTCTCTATATATACTCTCTATATGATGAAATAAAATATTTTTTTGAGCATGACATTATCGCATGTAGTGTGTACCACAATTCGCATGAAAATTATTTGTGAAATTTTCCATCATGACATCACTTCAGAATATAGCCTATAGGAAATTATTTATTTATTATTCACAATGGAGACAACGGGTTTCCCCAAATATGCCTCCTTTACAATAATATTGTACAGATACAAATGAAAAAAATGATGAAAATAAAATCGAACTTATGCAAAAATAAATATTACAAATAACAGAAATACCACCTAATTCAAAAATGAAAATACAAAGATTTCAAATATTTATGAGATAAAATAAAAATAAAACATATATAGAATTCAAAATTCCAAAACTTATAAAAATTAATGAATATAATAACAAATTATGAACAAAAAATTTGAAGAATATACTATCAATAGAATAAATAACATCTATAACTGAACGAAGTCCCAAACCATATGCTTATCCACACTGACACACCAACAATTTACTTGATAAGATCAAATCAGATCATTATATTGTTGAACGTATACAGTAACTCAATAAGTTTTAGATATTGCTCAACTACAGCAAATTATAAATATCGTTGCTCTCTAGCAATATAAAATCCGTAGACTGAATCCGTAAATGATTGATACAATAGATTAAGTAAACATATTGTTTTATATGTTTTTCAAGTTTCTATTGAATTAATAATTATCATTAAACGAAAATCCAAATTAAATGCTATAAATCACCCTAAGACTTCTGCTACTGCAAATATTGACAACAGGGTAAACAGCTACATGGAAATTCGATGAGCGCTACTATTCAAAAATTATTTGTCAGCCCGGAATCGAACCCAGTACCTCCTAATTGCCGGTCAGGAATGTTTACCCTTACACCAAACTGACAACCTCTGGATAGCAGCGCTCATTTTATACAAAGCCATAGCGGCCAGCCAGACTACAGATGGAAATTACTGAGATATTGCAATCATTCAAATGCTAATGAATTAATAATTATTATTCAACGAGAATCCAAATTAAATGCTGTAAATCACCCCGAAGACTTCTGATACTGCAAATATTGACAACAGGGTAAACAGCTAGATAGAAATTCTATTCTTTTGAATTATTTATTGATGAGATCTGATAGATATATAAATAAATTGTATATATTATATTGTATTTCAATTATTTTTCTTATTTTCAGAAATGCTGCGACAAGGCGTGATAGCTGAATCAGCTTCAGTGGCTCAAATGCAGAACCAAAGGAACCGGGATCAACAATATGCCGTTCACGGCAGTGGCCAGTCACAGGCTTTGAGTATAGATTCTATCACTTACAAAACTGACTCAACAGGTGAGATTTAGCATGGATTTAACGTTATTGTCGCATGATTTATCATATACATTAAAATTTCTTGGAGATAATAAGCCCCTGATATAACTACCCTCATTCAACTTGAAACTGTCTAGAGAGTTTCTCCACTTCTACAGAATGTCGATTTGGAGATGGTCAAAGTGATAAATTATAACTAACTAATTAACTAAATTATAATTAACTACTGATGATAAATTGACAAATCCATAAAATTAACATAAATTTTCGAATCCATAGAATTTATATAAATTTACAAAATAATACAAATAAGGTAGGTACTTATGATAAATTGAGGCTGATTTTATTGTAATAATCACTCCACAAGTTTTTCTTTTTATAAATCTCAATTCTATGATGAAGGATTCATAGAAGTTTTAGAAACCAAGGATTTATATGAAAGTCTCATCAATAGCTACTAATTTATGAAAATGTTATTCCTATAAAAAGAAATACGACTCTCAGCACCATTTTTGAATTATTTTATCACAACATGTTTCAACATGCATGCCAATTCCAAGACTTGAAAAAAGCATGAATGTTGAAGCATGTTGTGATAAAATAATTCAAAAAGGGTACTGAGATTTGTATTTCTATTATTTTACATTACAAACAGCCCTAAACAGAAAAGAGATAATGTTATTCCTTGTTTGAGACAAAAATGCTCAACAGTTGAAAAAATATTTAGGCTAAGCTTTATAATATTTGGAATGTTTAAGAAAAAATAAGAAAAAGAAGTTTTCGGCGATGGCTTGTTTTTATCTTCTGAATATTGATTTGATTGTATGGTATGAGATGTTGTGATATTTTTCATAATTACAAACATAATAACAACAAACTTATTAGTTCAGCTGAAGTGGTAGGTTTTATCATGAAACCTGGTTCTGAATTATAAATTAATTTTCGAATAAATAAAAGTGATATTGACAATATCAAGTCTTATTCTTTCACTTCTGAATATTGTTTGATCTATCCAATAAATGATTATTAAACGGTATTTATTATTAATTATGGTTATGGTAAGATATCAATTATGATCATTGTATAAGTAAGATGGTGACATAAATTGGTTTGTACGGCATTGTTATACTATTGCATAGATTTGACATTGACAACATTTTAATCCAGAAAATCATAAAAAGGCAGGAGACATGTCAATGATTATTGACATATAACAGCGTTCGAAAATATGGAATAATGTGAAAATACAAATAGGACGTTTTCTTGTAAAATATGTACTTTCTATGTCTCACTCAATCTAAGTAATATTTGTAGAACGTTTTTAAATAAATTGCTTTTGTCAAATTATGGGATGAAGTTTAAGAATGTGAAAATGTTAAGTATGGATAAAGTGAAAATTAATAAATAAATGGTCACACTTTTTTATGTATTTGAACACGACATGCAGTCAATTATTAAGTAAATAATTAAAAACTTTTACTTACTGACTGAAGTACTTTCGATCGTCAAGCGATCATTTTCAACAGTGCAGACTGGAAATGTTTTGATGGTTAGAAAGATTTGTAGTGTTTATTATGTAATCAAAAAGTTTGTTGGATTTGAAATTCAGCTGTTCATTTAGTATGTTGTTACTGTCTAGGATGGTGGCTTTGTAAATTTCAAACTGTTCCGCTGTATTTAATTCATGTCCATTTCTTTTTACTTTCAATATTGTGAGGTTGGTATCTATGCTTGTGTAGGAGTGCCCCGTTTCATTTAAATGTGTTGCATAACACCTTGCATAACACTTATGCAACACATTTAAATGAAACCGGGCACTCCTACACAAGCATAGATACCAACCTTACAATACTAAAAGTAAAAAGAAATGGACATGAATTAACAGATCGCTATGGACATGAAAATGATCGCAGACGATCGAAAGTACTTCAGTCAGTAAGTAAAAGTTTTTAATTATTTACTTAATAATTGACTGCATGTCGTGTTCAAATACTAAAAAAGTGTGTTAATACAAAGCAGCTCGGAATGGATCAAGAAACCATCACCTTTAAATAAATTGTCTTTATTCGATTATTCCTTTTAAACAGTGTGTTAAAAGCAATCCAATTTAGGCATTTTCATCCCATGGCGAAGTGTCATCTGGGGAAATGTAAAAATATTTCTTGTATTTGGCAATAAATTCATTATTCATTCATGTTAAAATATAAGTATAATAATTGATTTTTTAGAATTATAGTTTGTGTTTGTATTTCAGAGTACATAGAAGACATCTGCCCGTATGCTACATTTCAGCTCTCAAAAACGCCTTATAGTGAGAGTTCATACAGCGGCAATGTATACAGTGGACCCTACCATTCGGTGAGAGGCTCCTTCGTTTATCACGATCCAAAGCCGTCTACTGCCGACACCTACAAAGCTAGACACGTTAGTATCAACGCTTCCATATTTATTAGAGTTGTACACGCTAAGGGTGTACAAAAGCTAAAATAAACTTCCTACTCGTGATATTTCTCAAAGTTTTTCGATTTGTATATCATTAAGCTATCAAAATGAAAAGATTTTCTCAGTAAAACATTCCGATCATTACTTTTTGAGATATGAGCGCCTGAAGTTTGAGTTTTTGGGACAGAACATTTCAAATTCGGTTAGAGATAAATCCATGAGATTTAAGGCCGGTTTCCGAGCTCGGGATTTAGCTAAGTACTAGACTTTGAACAGCTGCAGTCAGAAAATTGGCTTTCCAAAACGAGGCGTAGTCGCACCTTTTATAACATTAGTTGTAGTTTTTATTTTCTCATTTCTATAAATTGGAAACGTTTTTCCTTGACGAAATTAGAAATTCCTAAATAATTCAAAATAGCTGAGGCTTAACACTATTTTTTTCTTTATTTTATTTTGTGTTCAATTTTTTAGTTTTTCGAAATTTAATTCAAACGTGACTATGACAATGACTGCGACTACGCCCCGTTTTGGAAACCCAATTTTCTGACTCCAGCTGTTTAAAATCTAGGACTTGGCTAAATCCCGAGCTCGGAAACCGGCCCTTAGAGGATAGATTCTTCATGGTATTGTTGATCTAGTGAAACAACAATTTTCTGAAATTATTCATTTTTAAGATAGTTATTCAATTTACTAAAAATAACCAAAAATAACTTTTTGTTATTTTTGGTAAATTAAATAACTTTTCCAAAAATTGATATTTTCAGAAAATTTTTGTTTTACTAGATCAACAATACCATGAAGAATCTATCCTCTAAATCTCGTGGGTTTATATCTTAAACTTCAGGCGCTCATATCTCAAAAAGTAATGATCGGAAACAAATTTTTTCCTGAGATTTTTTTTTCATTTTGATAGCTTAATAATATACAAATCTAAAACCTTTGAAAAATATCACGAGTAGAAAGTTTATTTTTAGCCTTTGCACAGCCTTAAACTGACGGTCCCGGTAGAAGTATGACAGTTGTTAGGCTGCTTGACTATTTGAATGATACATTCAGGCGAGTTAGAACTTCCGTCAGGAACTCACCACTAATAAAAGCTATACGAATATTATTATTAGAGATTGAATTGTTTTTATTGGATAAGTGATCTCATGATTTTAGTGATATAATAATGATCTTCATATCACTGTTCTCAATAATATAGTATAGCCTAGGCCTATAGAGTGACTGTTTATTTTTCAATGAAGATAACATTTCGACTTTGTCTCGTGCTGTGTGTCTTACTGACAATAGAATTAGAATAGCTGCTCACTCAAACGTGAGGGTGCGAGGAGCTTGGCTGTCGTGAGCGTGCTAGGAGCTTGGGTGTCGTGAGCGTGTGAGGAGCTTGGCTGTCGTGAGCGTGCTAGGAGCTTGGTTGTCGTGAGCGTGCTGGGAGCTTGGTTGTCGTGAGCGTGCTAGGAGCTTGGTTGTCGTGAGCGTGCGAGGAGCTTGGTTGTCGTGAGCATGCTAGGAGCTTGGTTGTCGTGAGCGTGCTAGGAGCTTGGTTGTCGTGAGCATGCTAGGAGCTTGGCTGTCGTGAGCGTGCTAGGAGCTTGGTTGTCGTGAGCGTGTGAGGAGCCGACACGACAACCAAGCTCCTACGTTCCAGTAGGGGATTGGCTGACGCCTGGGATCAAAATTATTGCGAGGAGCTTAGTTGTCGGGGAGACAGGTTGACGGCGACCCGTTATATATCTGAATTAATATCTAGCTCTCATTTGCATAATATGACTTGCAATCATATTGATTTGAAACGATTCTAAATAAAACATTGATATGTCAGTAAAACTTGATATCTTAAATTTAATATTTTAAAAATTTCTGATGAATTCTGTATATTTGAATGTATTTATTTATTTTTCCAGCATAAAGAACCAGAATATACCAAAGTAAGAAGAAAAGGAGGCAGACTCCGAGACCCGCATTCAGAAAGTCAAGGTGAAAAAATATGTTTCATGAGATAGATTGTTTTTTTCTACTTTGAAAGTTACATTTTATTTCAAATAAATATATTGTGCGGTATTCACAAAAAACAGATTTTGAGGACTTTGACTGGAAGAAATGAAAGAAATAATAATGTGAATGAGAAGATCGGATTATTTATACAAATTCATTCCAAATTAATGCCTTCCTTCAAATTGATTTCCTTCTTTTTTCTTCCCCCATTCCATCCTTTCATACCTACCGTCTATTTACTTGATACCTTTTTCACCTTCTCAAGGATTGAAGGTTTTCTAGTACATGGATAACCATAGTTGGAAAACCAGTCAATCCTCTTTTCTTTTTTTTTGCACCACTATCCTTTTATTTTGTTTTGTTGTTGTTGTTTGTTTTGCATGTATTCATTTTTTTATTTGTATTTATCTTGTATGTGTGTGTGAATAAATAAATTTAAATTTAAAATTTAAATGCCAAATACAATCAAAGTGCACGTCAAAATACAGTATTCTTCAAAATTGAAGGGAAAATACAGCTACATAGGCTATATTTAAGTAGTTTTTTCGAAAAATAATTGATTTTCTGTGAACGATTAGAAAAGTATACAAGAGGACAGAATGATACGTATTGAAGAACTAGCAAACAATGAAAAAATTGAAGAAATAATCCGATCGAATGATTGAGTGCTTTTATTCATGTAGATTACAACATATACTGGCTTATACACTTATACAATAACTTGCAATACATCAAAGTTTCAGATGAATTTACATAATACAAACTAAAAAATAATTATTGAAATGTACGTGGTATGAAAAAATAATTTGGGAATAAATAAACATAAATCTCAGTACCCTTTGAAATGGTACTGAGATTTATATTTTTATTTATATTAAAAGTAGCCCTAAAGAAAAAAGACAATTTGGAATTACTATAGATAATAATTGTCTACATCTAAATTTATTGGCGGAGCTTTGAACATATCAATCTCCACTCTTTGGGAAGAATATTCATAATATCCTTCTCTGCAACTATCTACCAAGAGGTATTTATTTATTGATGTGATTTTAAAAAAATTGCCACTTAAAAATAAATATCACCATCTTTCTCTCAAATTTTGGGCAAATCTAGTTGAGCTATTATTGTAAATGGATTGATTGATTGATTGATTGATTGATTGATTGAGTACTTTATTTATGTATATTACAATATATACTGGCTTATACACTTATATACAATAGCTTACAATACAGCAAAATTATAGATGAATTTACATAATATAGACTAAGAAAATAATTATTGAACTGTATATGATATGAAAAAGTAATTTGTAATATAATAACTATAGATAATTATATTGTTATGCATCTACATAAATTGGCGGAGCTTTAGACATATCAATGTCCATTCTTCGGAAAGAATATTAAAAATATCCTCCCCACTAACTCTACCAATGGATCAGATATAGCTGAAATACAATCAATTTTGCGAATTCTATGTTTGGTGTACCTGTATTGTATACTATTGAATTGAATTTTAATTATTCATAATGATGTATCTGAACATGAAACTTGAAACAGAGAAAGCCTTATTTGCCAACTGTAATTCCAAATAATCTCTACATAAAACTCTCTAATCTGTAGTCTTCTAATCTCTGTAGACCGGTTGGCCTACTCATAATCTAATGTATAGTACAACTTACTAAATTGAATGGAATGTCATTATTATTACTGTCCAATTGAATGATTCGAGGAATACTGAAATTACAATCTGTGTTTTAGAGTCTGATAACTTGGGCAGCACCGACTCTGAAGTGAAGAAGATCCTGACACTTCACTTGCCGATTTCGGAGTACGACACACTGGGCAGCGACAGCGAGGGGGAGGGAGGTCACGGCCAGGGTGTGGGGGGTGCCACTAGTCAGGAGCTTGTCTCCTTCAGGCATCGCATCGGCAGAGGTCAGTGACATCACCACAAATCACTTTTCAATTTTATATATAATGAAACATGAGGTACTCTTATATTACTCGTAGCCAAGTAAACAAAGGTATGAGGAATTTGCAGCACCACCATTTAATATTATGTAACCTTATCTCATTTCTCATTTATTTACTCTACCCACGATGCCAGAATCCTACTTCTACTTCATCATCATATTGAAATACTGTATTACTCTAAAATTAAATGAAGATTAGATTGAAAAAAAATACTAACATTATTATCTAAAGCACAAATGAACAGAAGTAGAAATATAGGTCTTTTGTAGAGTACAATCACTCCAAAAAATTCGTTCTACATAAGGTAGCATTAATCAAATCAAAGCAATCACGAAAAACGTGACATTCTTTCCGAAAAACGTGACATTTTTTTCCGAAAAACGATGATTTACATTAAGTATATTAATTTGTTTATTAATTCTGTATGGTCTTAATCACTAATTTTATTCAAAAAAACCTACCTAATTTAATCCTATTCACATCTAAGTAAACAAAAATCGAATCTAATATATGAAGCATGAGGTACTCTAATGTTATTCGTAGTTAACCAATCAAATAAAAGGTATGAGGAAATTTAATTCACCACCATTTAATAGTATGTAACTTGACCTACTTCAATATTATTTGTAGCCAAGTGAACAAAAGGTGAGAAGAGCTTGTTCAAGATTCTTGTGAAATAGACAATAGAAAGGAACCTCTTCTCACGAATTCTCATACGATATTGTTTGAGCTCAACACCAACCCATCCTATACAATCCAGTATGAATTTTGACGTAGGCTACTTGAGTATTATTTGTATCTTACTTTTTATGATGAAATGAGGAATGCATTCCAGTCATCACTCCTGAGCTTCATTAGTCTGACATCAGGGGTGCTTGATTTTTGAGGGTTGGACTGTGTGGCCAATGTTTTATTCTATACTAGCTTACCCAGCGAACTTCGTACCGCCAAAAAGTCAATGTATCTCATGTCACACTTGATTTTATTTGGTGAAATTTATCTGACAATCCATGTTTTCATTTACATCTCAATACGGACTCCCTATGTGCTTAGTCATACAGCATTTATTATTTCGGAAACATATTCTTCTCAATCAATCGGTAGTAATATCTAGCAGTAAAGTATTGATTGGAAAGGATAGGTGGGTTAAATCAGTGTTTCAAAGATGAATTTTAATGTTTTCATAGTTGTTGATTGTCAATAGATGGTCCAGGAAATTAAATTAAATTCAAATATTATATATAGCTGTTTCAAAACCAACCTTTAGAAACGGCGACTTTCAAGAATATCAATTGCAGTTCTATCACTTTATAAACTTTTAAATACTATTAACACATGAAGAAACTTATTTTCTCATTTGAATCGTTGATAAGATTTTTCTTCACACATTGAATGTTTCTAAAATCAATAACACTTTCTTAATTCATTTTTCCTCCACCTACTGTCTAAAGTACCTACTTTACTCCCTGAAACCTAATACTAAAGTGTCACTTTTTCGCTCTCGGTAGTAAAAAACAGAAAAACTCCCTAGGGAGTAAAAAGTGACTCCATGTAAATAACATGGGGAGCATCTCTATTTTGAAACTTACATTGTAATAGGTTAGAAGGTCTAAGCTCAGATGAGAAAGCGTAATAGAGGTGTCTGTCATTGAGTCAACTGAATTCAATACCACAACCAGAAACTTGATCAACTCATGAAATATATGATTGTATGATAATTATTATATTCTTAATATTAGTAGACGATAAAAATTTATACAATTTTTAAAATATTTTATTCTATTCAAAATACCAGCCAACAAATATTTTTAATCTGCAATTCAATCTGAACCGCGTGATCTGGAGTCAGCCATTTTTGGTAGCTGCTCAGCTGATATAATTGTTACAACTTTTGCCGATAGATAGCGCAATCGGCAGTGGCAATCAGACGACCGGTTTTTAGGTTTTAGATTTAGGTTATGTTGTTAGGAATCATTGTCACCAATACGTAAGTTATTAGAATGATTTTATTTGCAGTTTCTATAAAAAATGTAGATGGAGGAAAAATGTTGTGTACATCACGAGCGAAAAATACTTTTTCTCCCTCAGGAAAATTGCTGCCCTCGGCTTCGCCTCGGGCTTCAAACTTTTTCCCACAGGGAGAAAAAGTCGTACTTTTCACTCTAGATATACAAATAACTATTTCTTTGAAAGTGTATTATTTTTTCGCAGGTCAAACATAGCACATACGGGAAAGAGTTTCTATAGAAGTCCAACAAAAAATATTGTAAAATAAAACTTTAATACAGTAGAAAATTTGGAGCAAGAAAGTTGACTGTGACGGGATTCGAACCTTCAACCTATAGCATCAGAATCAGAAGCTCTATGCACTCGGCTATTCAGGCTTGGAAAAAGGGGGCTAATTTTTGTGATCTTGAAACATTATCATCTTTTGGCATTATCATTTCATCATTATCATGTTTTGGCAATTCCAAAACATGGGTATGTAAAATTTATTAATTAATTTTTTAGTCCCCCTATTGAAATTTTTGGTCAGAAACCATCGCCAATATTCACACAACATATCCCCAAAGTTTCATGCCGTTCTGTCAAGTAGTTTTTAAGTCTATAGGGAACAAACAAACTAACAAACACACAAACAGACACTCATTTTTATTTATAGAGATTTTCTATAAACTATTCATTGATTTGATGTTGTAGATGTGGGTAAAGGAGGCGGAGGAGGGGAGGAGTCTAGCTCGTCGTCAGAACTGTCGCCGGGCGGAGCGCGCAAGCAGTTCCCCAGAAAGAGTAAGAGCAAAGGCCAAAGCATCGCCAAGCGCCCCGTTAAGAGTAGCAGCGGCTACTCTAGTCATACCGAAGAAACGACATTCAGGTGAACAAATTGATCATAAACCACCGATGACACATCAGCTATGTAATCGCCACAACTTTGAGTAAGTTGTGATGTCGAGGAGCGATCATTCATCAAGTTTTGCCTCGTTTGAGAATGACACATCAGCTGATCCCCACTTATCACTTACATTGCTACTCGAAAATCTTACAACATTCCATTTTGGCACGTCATTCAAATCAACATATCCATCCGCATTTATTTGCATGTTTCTCGTAATCTTGTTTCTAAGGGTAACCGTCCACTGCAACCGTATTCAACCGATCCGTTCGGCCGTTGGATCGGACCAATCTGCCGGTCGAATATGGTCGTCCATTGGAACCGTTTACGTCAGTCTAGTTGCCAATTATTGAATCAACTACTATCATAGCCACCAAAATTTTTCATAAACAATGATTACATTAGGATTTTGAAAATTGAATAAAAAAATATCCACTAAATTAGTTATTCATAACAATAATCTTACCTTCAAAAAATATCCACTAAATTAGTTATTTATTATTGAGCAATCTTTGTTCACAGATTCCTTTGAACATCACGACGATGATATATTTTGTCTCGCATATCCCATAATGGAACATGATCTTGAACCAAACTTACCAAATTTTCATTGTCCATAGTTACAACTTTATAAAACATAACAACTTCAAAAAACAAAAACAAACTGTGAAACAATTTTAGGTTAGGAACACTTAGTTGTCTAGAGCCGGAAAATTCCATTCAATTCGGATCGAAAAATTGATCGGCCGGAGACGGCAGTGCACGGCCGTATGAATCTGTTGCAATTGACGAGCATCTATTCCTTTCTTGGTTGAGGATCGTTCGGACGAGTTCGGTAGTTTTCGGCCGATGCTAGTTCGGACGAAAACGGTTCTAGTGGACGGCCCACCTAAGGGCCATTAACAAGTGTGTAGAACATGTGTGTACACATATGCTCGCCATGCATGTTGAGTCATCAGCGAGAAGCCTCGAACAGAAAATAGGTGTTTGACAGCAGCTTATAACCTAAAAAAGACAACCAATAACAATAATAATTTGATAGTATGGTGAGAGATGGTGTAGTATTTCTCCATAATTAATTGAAAGAAAAAGACGTTGATGTTGTCAACTCCACTATACTTGTTCGAAATCAATTAAATTACAGAACCAGGTTCCATGGCAACACCTGCCACATCAGTTCATCTGAAGATGTACAGATATAGTGGTATTGTTTAGTTGAGTTTAATTTTTGTCATATATAACACTACAAAAATCAATCAATGCTTGCTCGGTTGTATATGTCACTTCGAAAATATTGAGTACAGTACTCAAAAAAGCAATTGTAAGAGAAGAAAATCAGAACATACAAAGGAGTTGAAGTATGCTTGCAAAAAATTGCTTACACGCGCCAACAGTTGATGCTTTCCTCTAAACTGTACGGAGATGCATTGATCAATCTAGCTTTTATTGCATTCTTAAAGCTTCCTGAGCTCTCAATAAATTTTATTTCAGTAGGAAGAGAGTTATAACCTCTTAATCCGCTATAATGTGGCCCTTTCTCTAAGCTTGCTGTTCTGTGTTGCGGGTACTGAAGATGAACTATCTGGTTCCTAGTATTGTAACTATGATGGATATGACTCTGAGAACATCAACGTCCTATTCTTTAAATAGCAAAGAATAAACCACTGGAAAATCACAAATTATAATGATACAAACATAATTCAACCTCAAATAGAGCAGCGACGAAGAAAAAAATAAAAAAAATTGAAGATACAAAAACTTGAACTCAGAAAATTTGTACGAAACATTTCACTGTGATGACTCAACAATGTATGACAGCGTGTGGGTACACACATGTCCAACACACTTGTTCTGTCGTTAGTGACCACCCTAAGTCTACATGCAGATATTTCTAAGTAGATAGATACATGCATAGATTAAGACAATTTCCAGCGATATGCTATTCAAAGCTTGTGATTTATTTGTATTGAAACACTTTGGCCTAGAGTCTAAGGTACTTATTAAATCTAATGTACCTATAATTAAACTTATAAATTTTATATGTATTTAGTGGTCCTTGGACCATTAGATTGAAGAAGTGTTCTAGAATCAGGGCCTATATATAAAATAGGAGCTCCTACATCTTAATTTTTAGTCATTCAGACTGTTTTCAAGTTATTCAATAATATTTTTCATGAATCACTCTTCAAGTTTCATCAGTCGTCAAGCTAATCATTCAGTATAATTTATCTCTCACGCTTTTGCCTATTGGAGGTTTTCTTAGTCTTATCGTGGTTCTAAATAAATTTCAACACATTATTGAATGCAAATATCTAATACTATATTATTATTTATTGTGAATGATTCATTGAGTTGTAACTCATAATCATCGTGCACGATATTCACAAGATTAGATAGAAAATTATAATTTATTTTTTATGATCAACTGAGTTGATAGTTTTAACTAATATTGGTTGCTTCCCCAATTCCAGACCCGCTTTTTGATAAACTCAATATTTTCATGCTTTGATAAATTTTTCGTATTTAAACCAGCCTACTTGTACTCATCCTATCAATTAACATATACAGTATTTAAAATATTTACCGTTTAAAGTGCACTATGAATATGTTATGTATAATTTGCAAACATTGTTAATTGAATTATTCTACCTACATTAAAAAGACATGATATTAAAACATTGAAAGACTAATTATTTCCATACAACGATCAACTTCAGAAATAGTTTATCGCTGAGGGCCGATAAAAATTCAAAATTCTGTAAAATGAAAATTGTAATTATTTCATGATTATCATTCTATAATATTATTTTCAATGGGTTAGAAACTTATAATTATTAAATATAATCAGAGTAAAATAGAGTTTATAATCTATTGAAAATTCTAAACTATTTCAATAGGATATTATCAATATGATTGAATGAATGAAGTTTTATTCTCAATAAGCTTAATACAATAAAATAAAAAATACTCGCATATCAAAAACAAATAAACAAGTTTATAATATACAGAACTGCATAGTAACGAATCACAATATTAAGGCAATATTTGCAGTATAGAGACAAGTCTCAAAAAACGCTTTATTCGTGCATCAGCTACTAAATTTTGAAACTAGAATTTCACGAAAAATAACCACAAGCCGCAAACTTACTTATAAAATGTGATAGAAAAATTTTCTCAAAATATTTTATATTCATATCAATTCAAAAATATAAGTAAGAAACTACAATAGTAGTTATTCATACTAATAAGATGTACTGACACATAAAAATAACTTGCTAAATAATACACTCACTGCAACTCACTGATGGAGACCAAAATATATTTTTCAAATAATGGATACCAACATGAACAAGACAAGTTCACAAGTAATAATACAACAAGATATAATTTATTGCAAAACCTTCACTTCAGTTTCAGTTTGTCTGATCATAGTATGCTGTAATAGTGCAAAAAGTATAGAATAGGATTCTGTTCAGTACAGAAATAGTTATATTTTTAAATAATAAAAAATTTAACGTGTCTATCTTATTTGTAAATTATGGAAACAAACACTCACACTAGGGCCGGTTTCTATTAAAAATAATGTACCATTAAACCTATTGATTTTTATAAAATTTGAATGAAATTATAAAAGGGTGCT
The DNA here is from genome assembly GCF_014356525.2 of Nilaparvata lugens. NCBI lineage: Eukaryota > Metazoa > Arthropoda > Insecta > Hemiptera > Delphacidae > Nilaparvata > Nilaparvata lugens. Next base: position 91,040,985 of record NC_052505.1, read on the forward strand.
GTAGTGATTCTTAGTAATTGAACTTTCAAGTAGCCCTATCAAAATACTTGAACGAGATTTAATTGTCTATTACATTTAATAAGTGTCCTAGAAACTGTGCCTATGCGTAAAGCCAGTTACGCACTGATTTTTGAACATTCGATTTTTTCGTCCTTATAAATTCCACCAGATTGAACGGAAGTTGGCAAACACTTGTTGTGGAGATACACATTATGTTTGCAAAGTTATGTTCAACGTAATAGAATTTATAAGTACGAAAATAATCGGACGTCAAAAATTCTATGTGTAACTAGTTTTAGGGGGTATGTTATAGAGCCTTCATTCGTGGTTTCAGAGTGTTTAATAGTTTTTCTGTGATGAAGATTAATTTTGTTTGAATATCGAATAATATGACATTTTGTTGTGTTCAGTTTCAGTGACCGGATCCACCCTCCTTCGAGGTTCTCAGACTCGCGGTCACATTCGCGGGAGCTGAGCGAGGCCGAGTGTGACCTCGGCAAGCTGGCGTGCGACGGTCCTCACGCAGCAGCATCGGAACTCCCTCCTCCAGGATGACGCGAGAAACCTCTTTCCAAATCGACGTTTAATTGTTGTGCCTTGTTTATCACAGCCCCCCCCCTCACCTCTATCAAGACTGTGTTTTGCAATACGTGTTGTTTGTTATCCTATCAGTTGATTGTCACTAATTATTTCCCCTCAATGCATCCTTGAACACTGGAAATATTTGTTCATTCATGTAAACCATCTTTAGAATTGAGGCATTACCATAATGCAATATCCAATCGTAGGCGCACACAGATCGTCATCGGACGGACGTCACGGATCGGACAATTAGATTTGATGTATTGTTTTCAATTAGAGTGCGCATACCTATCCACATCGTATAGGCACGGTATGCGCACTCCAATTGAAAACAATGCACCAAATCTAATCGTCCGATACTTGCCGTCCGTCCGATGACGATCTGTGTGCACCTACCTTAAAGCTGCGTTTTCGTTTGTGTGTAAATGTCGTCAACGATCACGACAGGGTGAGGATTTGAGATTGGGTAGATTTCAATTTGTCCAAATAACCTAAAAGATTATGTTTAATTATGTTTTAATGAGGGAGGTTAAGTTTATACTTTTTCATACTTTTAAATGGCAATATGTTGATACTATTAGAAATGTTTTTGATTCTTGAATAATAAACTAAAATAATGAAAAGTTATTTGATCAGCTGTTTTAGGACACTTGAAATTTGGACAATATGAATGTCAACAATGCTTGTCGCCGTCGACTGCGGAAGTTTACTCACGAACGAAAATGCACCTTTACTCTGTTAAATTGATCCCTTCCATCTCCCTCTACCAGGGTCTATAGAAACTTTCCATAGACTTTTTATAGACCTTGCCCTCTACATGTGTTACCATTCAATCTCCTGTCTCACCTCTTAAGGTGCATTTTCGTTTGTGCGTAAATTTCCGCAGTCGACAACGGCAAGCATTGTTGACATTCATATTGAGCAAATTTCAAGTGTGCTAAAACAGCTGATCAAATAACTTTTCATTATTTGTCTTTATTATTAAAGAATTAAACATTTCTAATAATATCAACATATTGCCATTTAAATGTATAAAAAAGTATAAGCTCTACCTGCCCCATTAAAACATAATTTGAATATAATCTTTTAGGTTATGTAGACAAATTGAAATCTACCCAATCTGAGATTCTCTCCCTGTCGTGGTAGACGACGGCATTTACGCACAAATGAAAACCCAGCTTTACTCTGTTAAATTGATCCAAGGTAAGATATCACTACTTATTTTCTCCTCAACACATCCTTGGCTTGAACACTGTAAATATATGTTCATTTATGTAAACCATCTATAGAATTGAGTATCATAATTTGCATTATCATATGCAGTATCCAATAGTACTGATTTTCTGTTGAATAAGTCTAGTTACACACACATCGATTTTTGAACTTTTTGCTGTCCTTATAAATTCTATTAGATTAACCATAACTTGGGAAACAGATGATGTGTTCATGTAATTGTCAAGCTCCGATTAATCTGGTAGATAATTCATAAGGATGGTAAAAAAATCGTACATCAAAATAGTTATTTGTGCAACTAGTGCGCAAAGTGACAGTTTGCTGCACCGAAAGTAACGTTTACGCCCGAGCCGTAGGCGAGGGCGGAATGGTTTCTCGAGTGCAGCAGAGGAACTTTGCGCACGTATTTCACCTTAAATTTTTCCTACAGTTACCATTGAATATGAAAAGTGGGTAATTATGGGTAAAATTCCCTGAAATCCATCAAATGTTTGTGTGTGTGATGCTGTTATTAATAAAAACCTTAATTTATTGTCAAATTGAATAATGTAGTAGTGTTTGAATGAAGGGGCGGCTGTGTGCTGTGTGGGTGGTGTCTGTCCTCCAACTTGGTGTCCTTGATATTATTATAACGTGCACCACAGTCACAGTTACCAACTTAATTTTGATTTTGCTGCACTGGTGCTCCATATAACCTACTAATTATTTTGCGTTGTCATGCTGCAAATCTGGAATACGCAAAGTACTCACTTTGCGCACTAGTACGGAAAAGTGATTCTTTGTGGCCTGCAATCACTGCAGAAATGGTCACTTTTCAGGGGTATCTGTAGGAAAAATCGATTTGTGTGTAACTGGTATATGTGCGAGTGCACATCGAATCATGCATGATCCGAAAAATTAAATTTGAAAAGTACCATTGAAACACGATGTGACTTGCATGTAGCTGCTCACACAGAACGCACCAGCAAGTGTGAGTGTTCCTATTGCTCTTTTCAGATTTTGTTCCTCAACTGTACGCTCATGCATAAACAAGCGTGTACATGCACATATACTCATTCAATGTGATCACACACTAAATCTAAGGTACGGTACCTGATAAAGAGAGTGGAATCTATAAACCTTGGATCAATTCACTATACTGATTTCACATGCAATTCAAATGAAGGCTGTACCGTATTCAAATTCTTTACGAATGCCGTACATCAATAGAAGCCAAATATTGTTATATTATGAAATAGCTACTTCTCCACCAATCAATATTGTTGTTAGCTAGGGGATTTACATTTTTGTATTTGCCAAAAAGGTTTATGTCCACCATTATGCTATTTAATAGTAAATCTACTGTAGTAATGAATTGAAAAGATATGGGAATATTGAACGCACTTTATTCTATTGCTGTTTCTCAAATAAATTAGTTTTTGTCATCAACTTCTACATGTACTTGTCATGTAAGTTAAAACATATCGAGCTTAATCAATGAATGAAATATGTGGAAGTCAAAATACAGTATTTCTAGATGCATTAACTTCTGATCATATTGTGTTTGAGGCAAGGGAGTATGAGTACTGTAAGTTTTATTCAAACTTATTGAAATCGTTTTCTCATCAATAAAATTGTTTTCACTATAGTTGAGCAATCATTTTCAATTAAGTTTTGTCGCTATTTACCTCAATGTATTTCTGGTTTGGTGTAATGTATTAATAATCTCTGAAGATTTTTGTGGAAGAACAAGCTCAATTTGGTATGCACTTTTTCATTTTTTTTTTATATTACAACATAATTATATAACTGTTATACTATTATTATTACGTTCTATCACTGCTACAAGGTAAAGTCAAGGATACATGAATTTCAGCTATTGAAGAAAACGAGAACATTGAACGTAAACATAGAAAATAGGTAATAATTTATGTCATGTTTTTACAATGAAATCATGATCATCAGCTATTATGATCAAAAAAAATTCACACAACTACTAGTCAAATCTAAATCTTTCAAATGTACCTCACCTATTTCAATGATTTTGATAGTGCTCATTCATAAAATTCATTGTAATAACCCACAAACTAAGATACAGATCAATAAATTTACACATTCAATATTAAATATGAGGTAAGCTTCTTTATACCTATTGCAATCTAGAATCTAAACTGTTATATTTCTGGTGTTTTGTACAGCTTTGTATTTTGTTTGTATGGAGTATTGTTCTTGGTAGTAAAGTAAAGGAATATTGGCACTACAACTTTTATCTCTAAAGATATATTATTTTACTTTCTGACTGTTTGACTTCACTCTCTTCTTCTCAAGTTGTAAATGTTTTTTATTAAGCTCAAAAGACTATTCAACGTGGCCAAAACAATAACAATAACGGAAAATAGATTCGTTGTTGATAAAACTATAGTTACCTGCAGTCGTTAGACTTATATTGGGTGTGTTGTATGAATGAATGTTAATGTGTGTATGTTTTGTTAAAATTTCAAAAATTAAAATGAATATGTTTAGTTATTTGGTTGGTAACTTATTTGGTATTCTTTCATCCTAAGTCCTTCATGCAGTCCTTCTCCATGTAATTTTCATTGAGGTAGGAAATACCACATTGCACAATAATGTGCAGGCCTAAAATATGATTGGCATTCTGCAAGATATAGTGAGGTCCAGGTTATAATAGCAGTGTTTAATTAGCAATTATTGTATTGCTATCCTTGTCTATCATTCAACAAAGCGGATAGCGCTATCTCTTTCTCGCTTTGCTTTGTTGCCAGATCGTCTTTCAACAATGTAGAATTAATTATTAATTAACAAAATATTTCATCTTAATTATGAAAATTCATTATGAAATCATTGAAAAAAATAATTCCACTTTCATAGTAAGTTAATGTAGGTAGCCTATTTTTAATCTGAATTTTAGCAATAAACATTTAAATTCTCATGGAATAGTGCTTCGGTATTCTGATTTAGATATTTCAGTAGGCCTGCCCACTGGCACTGACTATAACACAGAATAGGCATGTATACTGTGACTATACTATATGTCCTATAATACAAGAGGTCCTGACTCTTCTGACTGCAAATTGCTCAAAATTATGATAGGGTATATTTCCAATTTATTGATAATAATTATTATCATTCGAACTGCGCGCGCTTTGCAATGCTAGTCAGTATGCCACTTGACTTGTCATCGGCTCAGCAGTTTGAAAAATATTTTCGGTCATTGCTGTCAAAGACCTTAAAGAGGCATCTTTAGTTGCAGTCGATATCCTTTTTTTGTTTAATACATTTTTCTAGTAATAAAATATGATTTATTAACTACCACTTACAATTCCCATCAAAATGTATTGATAAATTCTACGTCGTAGAGTTTTTCTAAGATTTAATGTCTCAGAAGGCAAGCTTGCATACCGGATTACTGGTACTCCACTCCATAGAGTCCCTGTAGTCGAGTGGATTGGATGCTGGATTTGTAATCCAGAGGCCCGGGTTCGAATCCCAGCCCGGGAAAGATATTTTTCTTGGGCTACTCCCAAGGGATGGAGTTGAGCCGTCAGTCCTGGCTGCCTAAAAATCAGTCGTTAGGTCATGTCAGAGGCCCTTAAATTGATTAGTTGTGTCCTGAAAACTCTGACATCAGACTTGAGCCAGCCAGGTCACTCGATATTATATATTATACTGGTGATCATTCTGAAACTATATTATAGAGTAAGATTCATGGTAGCTGATATGAAGTCAGTACCTTATTTGCTATCCTTTTCTGTGATTGGACAAAGCTCTATCCCTAGGTACCTCTGCAACCTTCCTATTTTGCTTTTAGACCATGTACAAAATATTGAAATTGGCTACACCGTGATCATGTTATTTCCACTTACTTTAGAACATGGATCTCACTATATTTTCATAGTAGCCAATTAGATACCTCACTCTGTTTCCTTATTGCTATCTTAATATATTTTTATATTGAGATAATAATATCTCACTATATTTTTATAGTGAGATAACAATAAGAACAAATAGTGAGACATCCAATTGATTACTCTTGCTAATAATGATAAATGACATCTTAAACATATTATTACTAGTAAGTAAATACAATTTATTTTTTCATTACACCATGATAAATTCCTCTAACTTATATTAAGCATCTTTGTTGTTCTGAATCTCACCAGACCTATCGCATGAATAATGTAAATAATATTATTATAAGATTTGAAGGGTCAGGATTATTGGTTCAGTCCGGAATTTTGGGGATTCATGTTATTTTGAAGTTTAGAATTTTCAAATTTCAATAAGTTTTTATTTTTAAGAATTTTTCAATAACAATTTTATCAAAAATTTACGAAAATTTTGATTAAGTACTCACATTAAAATTCACACATGGATCAACATGGATCAGTTATCAAAGAACTGATCGTGTTTACTTTTTCTTCGAGCAATTTTAGCTTTTCAAATTAAATACAATTGATATGGCGTGCATAAACCAATGAGCCTTAAGAGATGGTCTGTGAAAGGGTGCATAAATAATTCTGGAAATTAATAATAAACATTAGAAAATTCAAAATATTGCAATTTTCACAAGTATAAGGATAGAAATAGAAGACTTTTGTAGGTATTAAACACTTTATTATAAACAAGTCTTCTTTTGAGAACTCCCGAGGACACTAGCGCTTGTGCGGAGACCTTTGGATTTATCCTCATTTCTAGTGGATATTTTGTAGCAGTAGCAGCTGGTTGGTTCAATGAGTTGTGATAGAAATAAGGAGTGATTAAAGTGTCAATTTGAATATTATTACCGTATTATAAACGATACAGTGAGCTTTTCTGGTGCATTTTATAGTTTATCAGTACAATTACAATCGGCTTAAAGTGAAACGTAAAGTTATTTATATAATAACTGTTGTTTAATTCGGGAAATGTGTTGTACGCGTTCAAAACTTGATGGATCGATGAAAAAACAATCCTGGGCCATGCCTGACTGACTGGGGTTTGAACTTCACTCTTGTCATCGATCTGATTGAGAGGATTCAATTCTGAAGGTTGGATTCTTATAAATATCATTCAAGATTTGCTATAGCTTATTTTCTGATCATTCTTTGTAATTTTGCATGCCAAACTCCACAAATGCCTGGTATCTTCTGCTGGGTAACTTAGCAGTAAGCTTATTTCCCTTACCCTCGAATATTGTTCTATTACATCTTGTATATTTTTAACTCATTCAGTTGAATTAGTTGAGGATTACTTACTTATGAGACTAATTTGTCCACACATTATCATTGCATTATAATGTAATATAACACAAGTACTTTGGTTCATTCCCATGGAATAAATTTAGGTTAACCCAACTTCTTAACCTAGTTGAAGAAAGTATACAACATAATAATTATTGTACCATATTGACAAGGTTATCTTCACTTATATAACTGAATATAATGAAAATATTGAATAGTAATATTTATAACCTATTACTATAAACAATATAGATCTACATATAAGACCTATCGTAATCTAATCATAATTTTAAAAAATTATAAATAACGTGATTAAAGGGCCTTCTCTGAAAATAGTAAATATGTAAACCATTGGATTATTAAGATATTAGTCTAGTTATCAAATTTATGATTGAAAATCAAAAACTACAAAAGCCAAAAAAACATAAATTTAGTGCCCTTTTCATTTAAGTTATAATGTGAAATAAAACTACTGTCTTAAGAAAGACGTTTGCATTGAGAACTACTTGGATGACGACTGGCTACTGGCTATAATACTTTCTGTCAACCGTATTTTATTGTTTGATTCAAAGATTAACAAAGTAAAAGATAGGTACCGGTATCAAATTGTAACTAACTAGGTAGAATTTTGTTATTTCAATTATACATTTGATTGGAGTTTTTTTTTTAATAGGTAATTTCCTTGTCTATCTAATGGACATCAAGTCATTGCCATTTCTAATAGATACTAGGTATCTAATCTTTTTACACTTTAATGAAATTAACATCACGTTAATATTAATATCAAACATAAAACTTTGAAATGACCATTTCAACTAACTGAACAAACCACAAATAGGGGTTTCTTTCTCATAAAGAGTATTTTTATATTGATAATTAATATATTTCAGTGTACAAATACCTGATCAACTTGCTTTTTTCAAGATAGACTTGAACATTTTTGCTGTATCCTTTGTAATGATATTTATAAATTATCTTAATTAAATCTCAAACAAATTTTTACTGTGGTACGGACGTATGTTAGAAAATTATGTTAATAGTAACTCACTTTCTAGAAATTAAATCTTAGAGATAAGCTCTAGTAATATTATTTTTTCTTGTAAATTCTCTTTTGAATATCTGCTCGAGAGGTCAAATTCCTGAGCGACGACTATATTATTAGCCTTGTATAAACTGCTACAGTTGTCATAAAAACCTACAATAATAGACATCAATCGTCTAGAGTTGTACATTCGTTGCTTAGGTCTGATATTATAAATTGCCTATGAATTCTTCTGTAGTGCTATTTGAAAAGTGAAGCATATGAGCAAACGGTTGATAATCATTGCATGAATTGAAACAAAACGTTAGTTGAGAGACAGAAAATGTTACATGATGAACAGTTATCATTGGTGACTTGAACTTGAAGAGTTCGGTATTCAGTACTCCATGACCACCACTTAATGGATAAATTGCGTCAAAATAGTAAGGATTTATTAACAAATAATTAGTTTTCCTCTCGCGGTCAGTGCTATCTTGGAAAATTAATGAATAAATAAAATAAATTATCTCGGATGAAGGTGGGAGGTCAGTCATAGAGCTCTAAAAACAGTGTATTGCTTCTTCATCCAGGGATTAGAGTGGCAGACTCACAAGCTTCTCACCTGGTTAGACTAGGACGTCAAATTGACAACGATATTCTCAAAATAATATTCAATTTTTAGTGTGAATGTGAATTATGAGTGAATCATACAGTAAATGATTTTTCTCGTAGATTTCTAAGATATTAATGGTTTCCTAGTAGACTTCTAGACTATATTTAATGTTATTTAGGTATTTCAAACAACACACATATGCTGGGCAGATTGATTCGGAGCAAATCATTCGAATTGTGTAGTGTTGTGGGGTGATAGTGTCAGGTGTAGAGCAGTGTTAAGCTGGGTTTACACCAAAGTTATTAACAAAATGTTAATAACTCAATCCTTATAGATTCTATTAGATTGAACGGAACTTGAGTTATTAACAAATAACAAAGTTATTACCGTAACAAAATGTTAATAACTCAATCCTTATAGATTCTATTAGATTGAACGGAACTTGACAAACACATATGTTCATCATGTCATGTGTATGATAGTTATATTCAATCTATTAGAATCTATAAGGATAAGTTATTAACATTTTGTTAATAAATTTGGTGTAAACGCAGTTTGATTAGTGTAAACGTGTATATAAATTAATACTTGATAATATGCCATTTTCTAAAATATTTATACATCTCAAAGCTAGTAGTTGGAAGTAGTAGTCCTGGTTAGAACTATCTATCTTTTTAATTGAACTCTTTATTACTGTATATTAGAATAAACTACTAATTAGCTTTTATAGACTAGATTGCAAATTCAAGACAGGAAAAGTCAATTTGAAAATTCCCCAATTCCCTGTCCCACTATTTGTACATTGGAATAGAGAAGAATCCAAATATTTCAGAAAGTGTGAGGATGTAATAGAAAAAAGGTATTTTTAAATTCCCAATTCCCTGTCGCACTATTAGTACATTGGAATGGAGAAGAATCCAAATTTCAGAAAACGTGAGGGTGTGATAGGTAAAGCGCATTTCTAGGATCAGTTCTACTTCTGCTCTGTCTTCGCAACAGTTTAATTGACCGAACGAAGTGAGGTCTAAGATTCAAGTCGATGGTTTGGCATTTCTCTTAATGTTTATATGTTGCGCATTTACGGCTAAACGCGGTAATAGATTTTCATGAAATTTGACAGGTAGGCCTATGTTTCTTTTTTAATTGCGCGTCGACTTATATACAAGGTTTTTGGAAATTTTGCATTTCAAGGATAATATAGAAGGAAAAAGGAGCCTTCTTCATACGCCAATATTAGAGTAAAAATCAGACTATAGAATTATTCATCATAAATCAGCTGACAAGTGATTACACTGATGTGTGGAGAAGCCAGTCTATTGCCTTATTCCCATAAGGTCTATAGTTTTAATCAGGTACTTGTGGATGAGAATACTACGTGAGGTCTACTGTTCACAGAACTACTAGTAATATTGGTTTTCTTTAGTGCTTTCTGTTACGGCTGCCGTTCAAGGGTGGAAAAACTTGATGAAAGTTATTAGAGGTCCCCTTGTTTTAGCGCACTGGGTGGCAATTTGAGTCCAAGTTCGATCGGCGTGTGGTGTGGGGGTGGAGAGGGTGTATTATGTGGGTGTTGGTAGGGTGAATGAGTCAGCGGTGACTCGACTGGACTGTGGCAGTGGCAGCCTACGTCTCAAAACGTGTTCTACATTGATTCAATCGATCGGCTCTAAAAAGTAATAAGGGGAACTTGCTGGCTGCAGTCGAGGCTAGTCGTCATTTGTCGTCTCGCCTTACAAATTGAACTCAACATTCACTGTCGAATCTTCTAACAAGTGAAATTCTTTTGAGAGTGAGCCGTGACATTGAAAAACTTCGTAGCTTTCCGCCCTCCATAATTCGTTTAGTAGACGCTGGGCTTTGAAGTCTATTTGCCTATGGAGAAAATGATCAGATTTCATTCCCTCGTTTTTCTCTATGGATAAAATGACTGGTTACCTAGTTTCAAGGGATCATTCAATTCCTAACTGTGAACATACTAGTAGTTCTGTGAACAGTAGACCTAACGCAGTATTCTCATCCACTGGTACCTGATTGAAACTATAGAACTTATGGATATACAGCATTAGACTGGCTTCTCCACACATCTGTAATCACTTGACAGCTGATTTATGATAATAATTCTAGTCTGATTTTTACTCCAATATTGGCGTATGAAGGAGGCTCCTTTTTCCTTTTATATTATCCTTGAAATGCAAAATTTCCAAAAACCTTGTATATACGTCGACGAACAATTTAAAAAGGAACATACCTGTCAATTTCATGAAAATCTATTAACGCGTTTCGCCGTAAATGCGCAACATATAAACATTTAAACATTAAGAGAAATGCCAAACCGTCGACTTGAATCTTAGACCTCACTTCGCTCGGTCAACTAATTGAATAAATTTATTTAAATTAATTAATTGGTTTAGGAATTGAAGCACACAAATGGACTTCTTGCCGGTTTTTGTAGTTCTTTATGAATCGTTATCAATGACATTATCGTTCTCATCATTATCAATGTAACAATGAATGAATAATGAATTTATTGCCAAATACAAGAAATATTTTTACAAATAAAAATAATCATTAATATACTATAGCTTTTGGCGTGACTGGAAAAAGAAGCCTTGAGCTCCAGCCACGAGTTCTAAAAATAAGAAATACATTTTTTTAATCTAATAACAGCAGTACAAATGATACAATTCTGTTGATGGATGATAATCCAACAATTATTTTGATCATTGATTCTTCCAACAATTTACATAATTTTAACTCAATCCTCTACAAAATAACTACCTTAGGCACGGTTTAATGGACCATTAAATCTATTTTGGATCTATACGTTTAATGATCAACTGGATTTATTAAGTGTCCGAACCTAGAAACCGAACCTTACTGATTTGTATCCTTCATGAATTGCTGTTTGATTCTCAAGAATATAGTGTGAGAATTGGTAATTTTTAGATGTATTCGGTTAGATCACCCAAGAAGGCTCAGTTCATCCACGATTCTTTATGAATAAACAATTCGAGCTACCTCAAAAAATGAATATTTTCCCATTTACAAGGTGCAATACATAATCGAACGTTTTTGCCAATTCTATTCCATTCAATTTCACCTGATATGTTGTCATCTCTTATATTCTCTGATTGGAAAGAAATAGACTAGATAGTGTAATCTTCCAGATATCCTTTTCAGTTTTCTTATGATAGTCTGACATCTTATGAGACCTTACTCCCATTTTTTGGGTTATCACTGGCTCATGAATTTTATTATCAGGTTTAATTTTAATTCTAACGGAAATCAAAACTTCACATAATATCCGGTGATGGAAACTCTCGATTTGTGTTACCTTGAGAATTTCTATTCAGCTCGAATAAAAATACTGTAATTTCTATATCATGATCTCCGGTCTCATTTTATTACCTTTATATTATATCTAGCTCGATTTAAAATACAGAATTTCTTTATCATGATCTCCTGTCTCATTTTATGTACCTTTATATTATATCTAGCTCGATTCAAATACAGTAATTTCTTTATCATGATCTGCGGTCTTATTTTATGTACCTTTATATTATATCTAGCTCGATTTAAAATACAGTATTTCTTTATCATGATCTCCTGTCTCATTTTATGTACCTTTATATTATATCTAGCTCGATTTAAAATACAGAATTTCTCTATCATGATCTCCGGTCTCATTTTATGTATCTTTATGTTATATCTAGCTCGATTTAAATACAGTAATTTCTTTATCATGTTCTCCGGTCTTATTTTAAGTATCTTTATGTATATCTAGCTCGATTAAAAATACAGTAATTTCTTTTTCGCCCCACTTGATGTAATGAGCTGGTTTTCGTGCGTCATATGGAGGCCGAAAATGACTGTTTTCTGACCAGGCCGGTAAAAGTTTTACGGCCCTAGGGCGTAAATAACTTGAAGTCAGCTGATTCTGATTTGATGTGAACGTGTTTACAAAATGGTTTATGAAACGGAATCAGTTTATGCTTCTAGAGTTGAATAAGTATTCTGCAATAAGATAATATCATTTTATTTGGATGAATAGATTTATATAATATAAATTATTCAAATTCGATTTTCAGAGTAGGATAGAACTTCTAACCTAAACTTCGGAAGTCAACGACAACAAGCATTGTTGACGTTGACATTCAGATTGGCCAAATTTCAGTGCTAAAACAGCTGATCAAAAATTTTTTCATTATTTGTGTTTATTATTCAAGAATCAAACATTTATAATAAAATCATCTATTGTCAATTGGAAGAATAAAAAGTATAAACTCAACCTCTTACATAATTGAACATAATCTTTTAGGTTATTTAGACAAATCAGAATAAAAAATAAAAATACTTGGACAATTCCTGATATTAGATTATCTCAGATTTGCTAGAGCTATGACCTTCCTTTGCTTTCGGAAGTGCCTAATAAACAATAAATTATTCTCATATTTATTGTATTTTTCTGTGTGGCGAAAAATAACGTTCTCACCAAGGGCAAAAATGTGTTTCTGGCTCTCAATCTTTTCTAGTCCTCGGCCTACGGCCTCGGACTTGAAAACCGATTTCGAGCCAGAAAAGTCTCATTTTCGGCCCTAGGTGCGAAATATACTATATCATGATTTTTGATTCCACTTAAGGTACCTATTTTAATGACCATTGCATGGGAATATCACATTTCCAATCGTGAGTTGTCAATCTACAGAAAAACTAATATCGCCTGTCGTTTGAAGGTAACGACAATTTTTGTTGGGCGGGAATATATTGGAAACGACATTTTAGAGGAATGGGAGCGGTGCGGTGCGGTGCGGATAAAGCTATTGGAATGCGTTCCGCCGGAGCCCTATATACTTCTAATAACGGGAATGGAGAAGGGCTGAGCTGCAATGAAAACGAAATACAGCTTTACGTCTTGTCGGTACCGCTTTTCCTGACGTTTATGCGCATGTAGCTACGAGATGTTAAAGCTCCAAACGGGGCATGGTTTCCCTATAGTGAGGTCCACGTTATAATGGCAGTATTTGATTACATTGGTGCTGCTATCCTTGTCTATCATTCGACAAAGCAGATAGCGCTATCCTTTTCTACCTCTGCAATGTTGCCGGATCGCTTTTCAACAATGTAGAGATATAATATTATCTTTGTATCATCATAGAGAAACAATAGCGTAAGTAGATATCCCATGGTATAGGGGATTTATGTCGCAACTTTTACTGTTATTTCAAGCCGATTACTGTCGATTATTGTCAATTTTTACTGTTTTGTTGGGGTAAGAGTGTAGGAACGGCACAATTTGAGAGACTACCAGCGTCACACAGCTGCATGGGAAAGAACTACGTGAACTATCTATCTGCTTGGGATAACAGTAAAAGTTGCGACATAAACGCCCTATACCATGGGATATCTACTTACGCTATTGTTTCTCTATGGTATCATGTACTTATAATCTTTTTATCATTTTCCTATTGTTAGAGTGAGGTCCACGTTATGATGGCAGTATTTGATTAACATTGGTGTTGCTATCCTTGTCTATCATCCTTGTATCATCTTCGTATCAGCTTTGTATCATCTTCCTTTAGTGAGGTCCACAATATATTTTTCTTAATAACTCAATATTTTCAAGTTCTGAGAGTTTATTGAATGTCATCATTCTATTATATTCGGTTTTTAATCAAATCAAATTATTTGTAGTTTATTCATTTCTGGACTGAAAAGTGGACTCAAATCAATTCAAGTGGATAGCATAACCTATAATTTTTATTCATTCATAGCTCTACCTTCATTGTATTATCATTCCTCCCATCATCATTACCTAGGCTAAAAATACTTCTAGAAAGTCGCCTTTGTAAAATAATAAATATAATGGCAGTATTTGATTACATTGGGGTTGCTCTCCTTGTCTATCATTCGACAAAGCGGATAGTGCTATTCTTTTCTACCTCTGCAATGTTGTCAGATAGCTTTTCAACAATGTAGAGATGATTAACGGATTATTTAATATCAATTATGGAAATGTATTATTGAATCATTGAAAAATATATTTTCTTGATGAATGAAATATATTTGATAATTTTCAACAAGAATGGGCAGTTAATATCTCATCAGATAGACAGGTATCCTCTATGGAAGGCAGTGGCAAGGCAGAGAATCGGCAATGCTGTTCTCCTATCTTTCTCCACTGCCATTATAACGTGAACCTGAACCTCATTATACGAGACGACGCTCCTGTTAATGCTCTTAGCGGGGCAGGGTTTCCTGATTCAATGCTATAGTGAGGTTCATTTTATAATGGCAGTGGAGTTAGATAGGAGGACAGCGTTGTCGACTCTCTGCCTTGCCACTGCCTTCTATTGAGGTTAGCTGTTATCGGTATATCTGATGTAATAGTAACTGTCCATTCTTCTTTTAAATTAATAAGTTATGAGTTATTCGAAAAATACATCCTTAATGATTAAATAAGACATTTTCATAATTGATATTCTATAGACAGTGGCGCAAAAGTCACTGGACTGTATGTTAGAGTAAGACTAGATCTATTTGAAATTATTTCTCATTACAAACAATATTTACTATCATTTATATGTTGAAATTTTTCTCCTTTTCCATTATAGTATCTTACGTAACAAGGATGGGAAGGGGTCTTTTGCAGGCGAGAATGATGTTTCTAGTCGAGGCGTTAGCCGAGACTAGAATTTCATTCGAGCAATGCAAAAGGCATTTACGTCCAAGTAACGTACAATATTTTTTGTCATAATAATCTAAAGAAGAATAATTGAGAAATAGAAAACATTACCTGCTTGTGCTGACGTTACTACATGCATTCTATAAACATAACCTAGTTTACAAATTCCGAATCATGAATTAGTTGACAAAACTTCCACCTGGAGCGCTGAAGATGGTTTTTTTTTGTAGCAGTTTGGCTGTTCCTATTTCGGAAGTAGGAAACATACTCGACTGTAAAGAAAACATATGGTTTCATAAATGCTGAGTAGAGTTTGCTGCAATGAGAATCATATGTTTATTTGTTCTGCAAACAGCTGTTTACCGACATGATTTCATGCATGGAAAACAGCTGAGATTCAATGACTATGACAAAAATACATTTTTAAGGCCTTTCTGGAACACTGTTCCATGAATTATTTATTTACTAACATCACAGGCTAAAAGTATTTTACAAGGTCTTGCTGTTATTCTTTCAACCGACTTCAACCGTGCAGTGATTCTTGCGCCACTCTGTATTTTGTTTGCCAATTATTTTACATTGTTGAAAAACGATCTGGCAACGTTGCGGATGTAGAAGAGGATAGAGCCATCTGCTTTGTCGAATTATAGACAAGGATAGCAGCACCAAAGTTAATCGAATACTGCCATTATAACGTGGACCTCACTCTAGCGAGCAGGGTTCCTTATTCAATGCTCGAAGACTCTTTTGCCGGGGTCCTGAGATATCGCTCTTTATTGCCACGGTGCACGGAATTCGGACAGCACTGCAGGGCCCAGCCTTGGAACCTTGGCTAGTTCATTAACGAGCGGAATATTAATTCGTGTCGGGTAAGGGTTGAATTCAGGGGATCATTCCTCATAGCAACTCGATGAGTTGTCTCGTATTGTTCCTGTGCATAATACTGGTTGTATTGTCATGTACATTCAGTGAGTGGTTTCTACTGTTCAATTCTGCATAGTTATCATAACTCTATTATCATTTAAGGTTTCTCAACCAAGACATTCTTCTACGTTCCACCAAGTTCTTACTATAAATCCATGATTTTATATTGGTTTAAAAGGTGGATCCATGCACTAGAGTCCTCTCACATTTTTACTTTCCTTGCCTAGGAAAGTATTGCTTTCCGAAAAAATTAGGTACCCCAATTCTAAATTTCTATACGTTTCAAGGTCCCCTGAGTCCAAAAAAGTGGTTTTTGGGTATTGGTCTGTATGTGTGTGTGTATGAGTGTATGTGCGTCTGTGTATACGATATCTCATCTCCCAATCAAAGGAATGACTTGAAATTTGAAACATAAGGTCCTTACACTGTGAGGATCCGAAACGAACAATTTCAATCAAATGCAATTTAAGATGGCGGCTAAAATGGCAAAAATGTTGTCAAAAACAGGGTTTTTCGCGATTTTCTCGAAAACGGCTCCAACGATTTTGATCAAATTTATACCAAAAATAGTAATTGATAAGCTCTATCAACTGTCACAAGTCCCATATCTGTAAAAATTTCAGGAGCTCCGCCCCATCTATGCAAAGTTTGATTTTAGATTCCCAATTATCAGGCTTCAGATACAATTTAAACAAAAAAAAATCGAGTGGAAAAGATTGAGCATTAAAATCTCTACAATTGATGTTCAGTAACATTTTCACCTAAAATTGAAAATAAGCTCGAAATTCTAGAAAATGTGATTATCCAATTGCAAACTGTTGGCAACTGTAGATTCTATTAAATGATTCACTATGAAGAGATAGCAGACCTCGTATGTCTCCAGCGTTATTGCCCTGTCACCAGCTGGCTCAGATCTTTGTTTATAAGTAGACTTGAGATGCGCGAGAACACTAGCGTCAGGTGATCAATTCTCATAACGGCAAGGAAGGTTGTGTGAGTGCGCCACACCAGATTTTTATTTCTATTTTCATACCTTTGTATTGAGACAGAATGCATAAGTGTATGAGATTCATTATGCCGGGTTAGGTTGGTCACTAACGACAGGCCGAGTGTGTTGAACATGTGTGTGCACACATGCTTGTCATGCACGTTGTGTCATTAGCAATAGACTTCGAACAACATTTTTTGAGGTTACGTTTTGTATCTTCGATTTTCTGTTGTTTATTTCTTCTTAGCTGCTCTTTCAGTATTTTACAACTTTCAAGAAAGTACCGCAGGCTTAAGCCCAGAACGCTTCCAATTCTAATTTATACAACATTCCAATTGTAGCTAATGTAGGCTTCCAACAGCTTTTTGACAGCAAATTCCAACATATTATAAACAACCAATAACAATTGATAAACCACTGGAAATTACAAATAGTTTAATAATAAATAAAGTAATTAACCTCATAAATAATTAGATAAACCTCATAAAAAAATGTCCTTCATCGAGTTTTCCCAGGGATGAGACCTAGTGCAATCGAATGTTTATATCATAAACCTACTATGTTCCAAATTTCGTGAAAATCGTTAGAGCCGTTTTCGAGATCCTTTGAACATAAATAACCAGATATAAAAATATATACAGAAATTGCTCACTTAATATATTAAGATTGTGTGTTCACCTGTATCATGTATATTGAACATGTGTGTTCACACATGTTCATCATGCATGTCCTGTCGTTAATGGCCACCCTTACAGCTTGTTCTGTTTACTAGGGAAGCATCAATTTTCGTACATAACTGCGGTCCGCTGTATTTGTTGTGAATAGAGTGACTATTTTCCAGTAAAACGTGCGTTCGAATTGGCGGGGAGAGGTTGATAAGAAAAGGGCTGCAATTTTGCCGGTACGGGAGCCGGCAGGATCCAAGGATGGTATATTCCTTTATACTCTCCTTGGGCAGGACCCTCCATCCTAATTAAGTGGTGGAGTAATGGTTGCCGACTCCACAAGGAGAAGAAGGAGAAAGGTTGTTTATCTTTGTCCCCGCGTTGTGTGTCCAATTTAGCGGCTCTTGTTCTGAGTTGGCTTTTTCTCTGTACACAGTATTACTGTGTATTACTGTATTAGAAAAGAGAGCCTGTGATTTGTCTTCACTGATTTATGTCCTGCCTTTCAAGTGTCATAACTTTGTTCTGTTGAGAGAATCTGACTACAAATTATTCCTTGTTGTTCGAGGTGAACTCACCTGGGTTATTCATGTACACGTTGTTACAACAAAACTGTGTTAATGAAGATTTAGAAGTAAACCAAGACAAATCAACAGGCTTTGTACAGCCGGGTCAATGTAGATTATAAAATGTGAAATGTTGATCATAGGAATAACAATGCTGTCTTACAATAACTTGTCAGCCTGTTGGGCTTCAATCAAGCAAGATCCCTGGGGCCTGTTTCATAAAACAGGTGTCTTATAAGTCACCTATCAGAGTAGAATCATCATTCCTATCAAATGCTCAATCTTCTTCTTCTGCTTCAATCGTCCGATTGGTTGGCAGCTTTCCATCTTTGTCTGTCCAGAGCCAGCTGTTTTAGTTGGGTATAGCTCTGGACCCCAAGATCCCGGGTTATCTGCTTCAAATATTGTAGCCGAGGTCTTCCACGAGCCCGTTGTCCACTGATTGCACCTTCCAGTATTGTTAGCGTGAATTCGCTGTGTCTTATAATATGTCCTATCCAAGAATGCCGTCTGTCCCTAAGAGATTTCAATAGAGTTTTTTGTGTCTCTTCAGCCCTTTGAAATACTTCTTCATTTGTAAATTCTATCGGTCCATTTTATTTTCAGCATTCGCCTCCAACACCATACTTCAAATGCATTAATTGCCTTTTCTTCCGCCTTACCGATAGTCCATGTCTCTGAGCCATATAGTGCAATACTCCAGATACAACTCTTTATAAGTCTCTTTCTCAAATCCAAATTCAGACTTTTGGAGGAAAGCACATTCCGTTTATTGATGAAAATGGCCTTGGCTTCTCTTATACGGCGCTTTATGTCTTCTTTGTCTTGTTGAAATGCTCAATATAGGCGTTAAAATCAGCTGTTCCTGTATTAAGTGTTTTCTAGATTTTTATGAAACAGGGCCCAAATTCATAAAAGTTACGAGTCTTGTAATACAGGAGAATCGCCATTCCAATTACATGCTCAATATAGCCGATAAAATCAGCTGTTCCTTTATTACAGGAAAAAACTTAGAAGTCCTGTAATACAGGAACAGCTGATTTTATCGGCTATATTGAGCATGTAATTGGAATGGTGATTCTCCTGTATTACGTGACCTATAAGTTTTATGAAACAGGGCCCAGGCCACTGGTCTATTATTTGTTGCAATTTCTGAAAAACTGGAAATTGAATAACCAATTTTTTTTAATGCAATTTGACCGTTATCTAAAACTAAACAGTTCAGTTCTAGCTTCAATTAATAGGTTAAAGTTTGACACTATAGGGGTTTATCACTCCTTCACAACTCTAATTGAGCAATGCCCATGAACTGTTATACTTTCAATATCACTTTTACATTTTGACTCTGCTATCACATTTTTACGAGATCTGTAGGCTCTTTCCTTTTCAGTCTTCTTACTGTAGTAGTAGAGGTAATTAACAATACTCCAAATGAGACTTAACTGAATATTGTCGAGTGCCAAAATGTATGACTGACGTAGTAGGTAGAGTAATTAAATAATATAATAGGTTGAGAAATAGTACTCATAATCCTATTACCTATATTAAGCGAGCAATTTCTGTATTTATATATATATGGTTATTTATGTTTAACGGATCTCGAAAACGGCTCTAACGATTTTCACGAAATTTGAACATAGTAGGTTTATGATATAAAGATTCGATTGCACTAAGTCTCATCCTTGGGAAAACTCGCTGAACGACATTAAAAGGATAATTCATCCTTGGCTGAAACAGCTGTGGATAGTAAAAAAGTGAGTGAGCGAGTGAGTATGTGAAAAATCAAAATATCGCATCCCCGAAATTCATAAGATGACTTATAGCCAACTGTGAAATATAAACACGATCATTTAGATAATGTGTTCTGTTTATCAATAAATAAAAATAATAAGCGAAGCTCGGTACCCCGATATTTTATTGTAAATCACAAACCATGGGAGGTTTGGGGTAAACGTGAATTGACCGAGCAGCAAGTAATAGAGCAGTTAAATGGTGAGAGCTGGGAGAAATTAATAAAATATGTGAGAATTGCATGGAGATATCGCTCGCAACTCATTGAGGAATTTAACACATGAAATAGAGATAAGATGGGAATTTAGAAATAAGAAGAACACAATGATTGATTAATTATAATATATATCTATTATTTTGTAATTTCTTTTTCAGGTTTGCAGATAAAATGTATGTATGATTTAAAAAATAAAGAAAAATTGTATTACTTAAAAGCCAACTCCTGGCAGACGGCCGTGTGGCCATTGCTGTAAAAAATGTATTCTTTTCAACGATGAATTATGTAAGAAAGTGAAATAAAGATTTTTTAATTATTTATTATTATATATTATTATTATTATTGTAAATCACAAACCAATATTGAAATTCGTTTATTTGCTATTACAAATTATAAACAAAGCAGAATGTACTACACAATTCATAGAGGAAATATTAGTATTGATTTAAGTTTCGTTTAATACTTCTATTTCAATGCACTGTGAGCATTGAAACCTACCTTCACAATTTTTCCAAAAAAATCCAGTGTCAAACTCAGTCGAGAATATTTCAATTGACATAGTTATCTACATGGCATGGATGAGCGAAAAAAGGAAAGGGAAATATGGAAAAAATCTGTCAATAGCAAAAACTGACAGGTGATCAAAGTATTACGCTGATAGTCATTTGAATTTCTGGTTCAATCTTCATTTTATCGCTTTTTCTCCCGGTTGAGGCTTTGGATGGAGTTTCGCATCAGAAAAGTTTGTTCACATCCTGCCAGGGGCTCTAGGAATTCGCGGAAATCGTGTAGAGTTTTCTATTCAGTTATGTTTTAGTAATTTCAACCCTCCTATGTTCGAATGAAGAGATATCTGTCGATCCTCAACGTTCATAGAATCATTTCACTGAGATTGCATTTACATTGCAGTTCTTCCTCGTCAGTTTTCCTCGTTTACCTGGGAAACTGTTACTTCTGTCAGACATTCAAATTATCTTTTTTTTCAAATGTGATAAGTCTGTTTCCTTTTCAATTTGCTGTTTGGTTCTAATTCTGTATGGCTGTTGTTTTCCATCTCATGTTAGAATGAATATTTCATGTTTCATTGAGTAGAAAATAATCCCTTCTTGGTGGTTTAGATCCCAAAACTGGTAGTCCTCCATCATCATCATCATCATCATGATTATCTTCATCATCATTCATAAAACCATTAGGATGGATGGTAACTCATCCATTATAAATCATACAAACACATCATAATATCACATTGAAAGATGGATAGATAACAGGCTTAGCCCAGAACTTATTCCCAATTCTTGTTAGTTATACCTTAGTCAAAAATGGGGTTATGTTCCCATTCCTATTTTTAATCCAAATAAGCATCATTGAAATTATAAATTTGAATGGATACGGTATCAAAATGAAAATTGCATTTGATAATTTGGCATAAACAGGAATTTGGAGGATATATTTCTTAAATTGTGTTAGAAATAGTAAGAGCTATGCCTGTTTTTCTTCCACTACGTATTTTTGTCATTAAATTGAAAGAATAAAAATAATCCAGAAAAACTAGAAGAAGGTAAGTCTAGTTTTTCTGGATTATAAAATGCAGCTTTTCATTTTTTCACCGTATCTATCCAAATTTAAAATGCCAATAATGTCGTTTTGGATTTAAAATTGGAATTAGAATATACTTCCATTTTTTGAACAGCAAAAATTGGGACACATTTTTTATTGAGCCTGTTCTCTTCTCCAGCAATCAATTATTTAATATTATGTGTTTTATTATGAATATCGGGGCACCGAGCTTCGGTCGTTATTCTTATTTATTGATAAACAGAACACTATTCTCTAAAATGATCGTGTTTATATTTTAAAGCTGGCTATCTGTCATCTTATGAATTTCGGGGATGTGATATTTTGATTTTTCACATACTCGCCCACTCACTTTTTTAATATCCACAGACGACAAAAGTCTCAGCTGTTTCAGCCAAGGATGAATTATCCTTTTAATGCCCTTCAGCGAGTTTTCCCAAGGATGAGACCTAGTGCAATCGAATTTTTATATCATGAAACTACTAAGTTCCAAATTTTTGTGAAAATTGTTAGAGCCGTTTTCGAGATCCGTTGAACATAAATAACCAGATATACATATAAATAAATAACCAGATATAAAAATACAGAAATTGCTCGCTTAATATAGTATTACAACTATGAGCGTCGTTATGCTGAAGACTCAAATTCAATTTGTTATCATTTTCAGTTGAGTAAAGTATGTATAAATATACAATTCATGAGGGCACCAAGTAGTACTTCAAAGAAAATGTGCTGTTTTCTGTCGTCATAAAAGCGGTAAGTTAGGTTGATCATACCATAAAAAAAATATAACATATACGAAGTCATCCCACTGTATAGGGAGTTTATGTTCCAAATTTCACTGTTAACTCAAGGTAATTCCTCTTCGTG
This sequence comes from Nilaparvata lugens, assembly GCF_014356525.2. NCBI lineage: Eukaryota > Metazoa > Arthropoda > Insecta > Hemiptera > Delphacidae > Nilaparvata > Nilaparvata lugens. Next base: position 91,063,931 of record NC_052505.1, read on the forward strand.
AAGCTATGCTACGCTGGTAGTCTCTCTGCCGTTTTTACACTCTCATCCAATGTACCTAGAATACATTCTAGCTACATCCTCTCACCTGTCCAAAACAGTAATGATAGACAGCAGTCGACAGTAATCAGCTTGAGTTAACAAAAAATCTGCTTGAAATTTGAAACATAAACAACCTATACCATGGGATATCTTCTTATCTATATTCGCTCTATGATCATACTAAGAAACTAAAACCATCCAAGTTCCTTGTATTTGTTCCTTGTAGAGTATTGTTCTTTATAGTAGTATCTTAATGAAATACTGCATAATCAATTAAGTATCGATATAGTTTCTTGTAGATAGGAAACACTTGTGTTCTATTCCTCACAGAAAATGTTGCACCAAGAAAGTTACTCATGTGAACACACCCTTAATTGCCTTGAAACCCTATGCACTTGACTCTCCTTCCTTGACACCGACAATGCATTTGAAGGCAAGTGTATTACGTGAATGAGAGCATATTATGCTGCAAGGTGGAGAGGTTTGTTTGTCAGGCATCTCGGCGTAGTACCTTAACGGAAAAGTGTTTTCATTCCGGTCTACGGCTGGCTTATTGATCGACGAGATTCTATTATTTCAGAGTAGACGTTTTTGTCCTTCCTGCCTAGGGCAGTGGCGAAGGGCGAAGGGCATTCGCCTGAGAGCGAAGGTGAAGCCGTGTTTCCGCTTTAATCATTGAATAAGTTGTCGGCTATTCATGATCGACTGAATGCTTCAGTTTCAAGCCAGTCATTCTTTTTCATCAGTCAACTTTCAGGATACTAATAACATTTTAGAACGATTGTTAGTCAAATTTTAGAACATCATTTAGGGCCGGTTTCCGAGCTCGGGATTTAGCTAAGCTCTAGACTTTGAACAGCTGGATTCAGAAAATAAGATTTCCGAAACGGGGGAGCGTAGTCGCAGCTTTTATGATAATCTTTATTTTCTCTTTTCTACTAGTAGTTCTGTGAACTGTATTCTCATCCACAAGTACCTGATTGAAACTATAGACCTTATGGAAATACAGCAGTAGACTGGGCTTCTCCAAACATCTGTGTAATCACTTGTCAGCTGATTTATGATGAATAATTCTATAGTCTGATTTTTACTCTAATATTGGCGTATGAAGGAGGCTCCTTCTTTTTTTATATTATCCTTGAAATGGAAAATATCCAAAAACCTTTTATATACGTCGACGCGCAATTAAAAAAAGAAAATACTTGTCAAATTTCATGAAAATCTATTACCGCGTTTCGCCTTAAATGCGCAACATATAAACATTTAAACATTAAGAGAAATGCCAAACCGTCGACTTGAATCTTAGACCTCACTTCGCTCGGTCAATAATTGGAAACATTTGCATTGACGAAATGAAACATTCCTAAATAATTCAAAATAACTGAAACTTCATACTATTTTCTCTTTATTTTATTTTGTGTTCAATTTTCTAGTTTAACGAAATTTAATTTAAAGGTGGACTGCGACTGCGCCCCGTTTCGGAAAGCCAATTTTCTGACTCCAGCTGTTTAAAGTCTAGGACTTGGCTAAATCCCGAGCACGGAATCCGGCCCTTAGTGTATTTCTTTCACTCAGGATGTTAGTCAAATTTTAGATCGATTGTTAGTCAACTTTTAGAACCTAATTTTTTGTGTATTTGTTTCACTCAAGTGTTGATGATATTGTAAGGTTAACGTTATAATGGCAGTATTTGATCAACATTGGTGCTGCTATCCTTGTCTATCATTCAACAAAGCAGATAGCGCTATCATTTTCTAGCTCCGTAATGTTGCCAGATCTTTTTATAGCAATATAGGAATATAATTAATTAATTTACTCATTTATTCAGTCATTTATTGTACAAACCACTATAATATAATATAATCATGACCATGGAGGAAACACTAGGCTGAGCCTGTATCATTTCTCTCCAAAATTTTGATAAAATGATAATGTTGGCTAACATTACGGTGCTTACAGATATACGCGCCGCGAACATGAGCAATTCACTTTTAATTAGCTGACTATATCTGTATTGATTATCTGATTCTCTGCCTTGCCACTGCCTTCTATAGAAGATAACTGATACCGGTATATCTGATGTAATATTAACTGTTCATTCTTGCTAAATAATAATCAATTATATTTTATTCGTCAAGAAAATATATTTTTTAATAAATTAATATTCAGCTAAGTAGAGAAGCAGCGATGTGTGATTTCATAATCTTAAGGTGCGTACACATTTATGCACCGCGAACATGTGCAATTCACTTTTAATCAGCTGATGCCAAGCTTTTTATATCTGTATCTTACCGTTTCTGTAAAAATACAGGTACAGTGAGTATAGAATGTAATTACATTCTAGAATGAGTTAGGCCTAGGTATGATCACTGATTCAAGGCAGTTATCCCTGGTTCATGTTTGTCAACCCTGCATCGCTGCAAGAGATTAATAACCTAAAAACTCATAAAAGCTCCAAATTGTATTTTCTGAAAATTCGAGTTAATATTTTGTGAATTCCACCAATACTTCCTGAAAGGTCAAGTGGGCCTATTCGGTAACAAAAACTAGTACTTTAAATTCAATTCACTAAAAATTCGAATAAATTGTGAATCTCACCAATACTTTCAGAACGGTCAAGTATCAGCATTACGAATTGGTTAGTCAGCTACACTATTGCCAGCTCTAGCAACACTGTTCATGCGTTATCGACGCACTGCGACCCAACAGTTTGATGCTTCGCAAAGCAAATCGGTGCGTTAAACTGGGCCACACAGGCAATTCAGAAATGCATTCAATTTAACTACAAGTAGATGCACACTCAACAATGTGCCGTTGATGGCATGAGATAGAGCGAGACTGAACAAGAGGGTGAATGGGAGAAAAAGAGGTTTGATTGACGAAACCGGCATCAATGGTGGCGAGCGGTGAGCATTGAGCATTATGAGCAACCCTCAGAACAGTTCACAGAAGCGAATCCGATGCCATTAAGTGGAGAGAGACTGCTGGAGACAAATTTGTAAGGCGCCATTACAGTTAAGGCTCCATGATGGAGCGACCAAGTTGTTTTACGTAAGAAATGCATGCGGAGGCGTCGCACTGATGAACTGGCTCTTATTAAATATCTCCAATTCCATCAAGACATTCATTATTCTAATGAGTGCTTCGTCTTTATCTATCAACCTCGTCATCTGGTGTCCTTCTCCGCGAAAGCCAGATCCTTGTATGTGTGTACGAGTGTGGTGTTTGTGTGCAACTTTCTCATCCCGCATCTCACTCACCACTCACCCGTTACACCCTACCCAACAGTAGTCGCCTTCCCATTTCCATTGAAGGCCAAGGGTGGTCACCATTACAACTCGGCTCGTCCTTGCATCAGCACCACTTTTAACGTCGGGTCATTAGCTGCTTTCCAACTTTCCCCGACTGAATCTTTGTCTATGCCCAAATTGATCAGCGCCTTAAATGGTTTCTTCGTCTCTACCAATCCAATTACACGGAAAGTGTCGTTCAGATTTCAGGGATTTTCATTTCTCATTCATGGAGGGAATTTTTCATAAATTTGTGTTTTCATAACTCATTATTTCCTTATTAAATATAACGATAAATGGTTTATCTGCCGTCATGTGTTTCCTGGGAGGTCGAAGCTCTGACCATCGATCTCTCTCGCTCCACCGCATCAACAACGAAGCGATAGATTTCAGATTATTTTCAACTAATCTCTCACCTTTGTTATGATTCATACACCAGCAGTAATCTATTATATTCATATTTCAACTTCACATCTTAACTTTTTAACAATATATTCAACGTGCAATACAATAAATGCAATAAACTTGTTGCTAGTACAATAACTGATATAATGCACTTATTCACTTTTCAGCTTGTATTGTGATTATTGTCTCAGGGCTTCATACACGCTTAACGCTTCATACAGGTATGAGAAATGGTATGAGAAAATATGCATCAAATAAATTGTAAGCTGATTTGTACAAATGTGATCAGAAATGATGATGTCATCAATGAGCGATGCTCTATTGAATAATTTTTTTGCCAAAAATTGTGGTTTCAGATAATTATGAAAAATCATTTCCATCACATGATTTGAAATGTATCGAAAGGAAAGAATGATAAGAATACAATATAATCGACGAACATTGAATTGGCATTCAATTTCAAATGACAACCAAAGGTAAATAGCCCAACTAGAAGGGGAAAGGTGATGAGAGACTGAATTCAAACTATGACCATCACAATAACGAAACGAAAACAAAAGGTAGACGTATTTCATTCAGTCGCTGAGTGATGTGGGCCTAATTCCAGCGTTGATGAGACAATGCTGACTGTGTGATGTGAACTCGTTTTGAAAACATCATATAGGTGTCACTTTTGAAATGTGGGCCACTGCAATATTAATAAGCGACTGCCAAGTTGGAAGGAGTTGGAAGTTCGACTGCTTAATAGGAGAGATAAAGAAAGTCAGAGAGAACGATAGCGGGTGAGAGAGAGCGGGTGAGAGAGAGTGAGTGAGTGACAGAGTGAGTGAGTGACAGAGTGAGTGAAGAGAGTGTGAAGGCCTTCAGGGTGGTACTAAGTAGGTAGAGGCGATTCGCCAGATATTCTATTTATCACGTTCGTTCAAATAGCCTACACATTCACAAATTCACTTGCACACAAGCCAACAGTGTGAGACTTTCAAACATTCTCTTTCAATGTAAACAATTGATATGCGACTCATTTGCAAGAGCTTTGGAAATTTGTCATTCTGGATACGAATTTGTGATACGTCCAGGCAGTTTTTCGTTTCATAAGTTCTTATGAATATTGAATTTTCGGTGTTGTGAGCAACGATTCAAGTGGGAAGCTCAATATTGGAACAATCTTCCTCCTCCTCCTCTATGGTGACAAATGATTCAATTTTGGAATTGATTCCACATTGAAGAAGTAATGTTGCTTCAAAATTTAAGATACAGATTAAAATAGCATATTCATCTATTGTTACTTTTCGTATTTTCAGTGAACCAATCCAAGATAATCATACGAAGATCGGTTGAAGAGTTGATTGAATAGAAAATATCCTTCATATCAATCTATCAGGATATCAAATTTTGTGAATGTTGATTTTTGATAACAGATTTTTTGTGAGAGTTAGGCTAGTTTCACACTCATTCGGTTCGTTTCGTTTTCGGCAAATTCCAATAAGTGTGAAACGGTAATTCGGTTTGAATTCGGTACCGAATAGAAACCGCATAGAACCCGAACGCCCACTTGACTCTAATAAATTCCATCAGGTTTCAATTCGTTGCTAGCGAGAGGCTACTTTCACACACTTTCGGTTCGGTTCGGTTCGTTTCGTTTTCGGCAAATTCCGATAAGTGTGAAACGATGATTCGGTTTGAATTCGGTACCGAATAGCAACCGCATAGCACCGAACGCCCCCTCGACACGAATAGGTTTCATCATATTCGAATTCGTTGCTAGGGAAACAGGAAAAAACAAAGTCTTTTACACACGCTTGCCTTTTTTGTTTTTATTTTAACCTGATATCGTGATTATCTGTTTCAAAATTTTCCAAGTCAAAATCATATGGTCAATTCATTTCTGTTAGTTCACAGGAACATTTTTTCTCAATGAATAGTTTGCTAAAAAAATATGAAAGATATAAATTAAAACTCAGGGAGAATTTTTATTTTTTAAAAAATTTTCCACGAATATTACATGATTTCATCAATGGAGAGAAGAGATGAAGTTTATATACCATGTGTCAAAACAAGGAACAAATTTTCAATTTAAAAAAATAATCTCTGAACATCCAAAATATTAACATAATCAGAAGGAAACTATTCAAAAATAATTCACAATTTTTATTAACTTTAAAATTTTGTTGTTCAAGAAATAACATCTTACAATTAAACACCAGCTGTTATATTTAAATATACCAGCATGAACTGTGAAAATCCAAACACAGCTGTGTTTGAGAAGAAAATACCTAATTAGAACCGTACGAATTAAAACCTGACATGTATGAAAGCCTCATTCGTTTTCGGTAACGAACCGAACCGAAAACGAACCGAACCGAATGAAACCGAATGCCTGTGAAGCTAGCCTAACAAGGATACTTGTGAATATCTTGAAAAAGTGAACATACTGTCTTCCTGATAGCACTAAAATATATCCAACGACCACATCAATTTTCACAATCATTGTGGACTGAGTTTTGTCTTTCTCACTATAGCCTACTAGAGAAATGTTAGGAATAACTAACTACAGTCTAGCTTACAGATACTTATTAAAATAAAATAATCAATGACCAATTAGTTGTAGCATATATTATTGGCCTTAGTACTGTTGGCAAGCATGACTATCCTCATACCGGTTTAGTATTATGTAACCATACAAACTTGCAACAATCAGTGAGTATAGAATTTAATTACATTTTATGCTCACTGGCAACAATTGACTTGAAAGCTATTTCAATTCAATAATTCGCAAAATTTATCATCACTGATAGATATAATTTTAGAAAGTAGCTATTATTAACACCATAGTGGAGATTTTTCTTCTAGAGATCTGTAGACTTATTTTGAGAAGAATTTAAAGGTATCGTGGTTTGAAGTATTTTGAATGTTTCACTCCTGTTTGCAGACAAGATTTTTCTTAAGCAAACAGAATTGTATTCAATGATCTGTAATATCATTTGTATAATATGATTCGTCATGTAATTGATATAGAATAAAACTTGATTTGAATGCTTCTTGAATATTGAAAAATTTTTCTTGGTTCTTTATTGTCAGTATTCAAGCGATTTATAAATTTGCTTTCTAGACCTATAAATAATATTTGTTATAAGTAAGAAGTTTGCGAATACCATTCAAGACTCAGAACCTGTAAACCATCAATCAACTAGTTTCTGATTTTCTATCAATTTCAAAATTTATTTTCTCTCTCCATTTCTAATTTATTTTTTGTTATAAACTTTATTGAAGTTAGGAGTTTGCAAATACCATTCATGACTCACAATCTCTCAACTAAACAACAAAATGATGGCGGATGATTGATTGATTACTTTATTTATGTAGATTAAAATATATACTGGTTTATACACTTATATACAATAGATCACAATACAGCAAAGTTGTAGATAAATTTATTGACCGAGCGAAGTCAGGTCTAAGATTCAAGTCGACGGTTTTGTATTTCTCTTTATGTTTATATGTTTAAATGATTATAGGTTTCGCATTTAAGGCGAAACGCGGTAATAGATTTTAATGAAATTAGACAGGTATATTCATGTTTTATTCGCGCGTCGACGTATATACAAGGTTTTTGGAAATTTTACATTTCAAGGATAATATAAAAGGAAAAAGGAGCCTCCTTCATACGCCATTATTAGAGTAAAAATCAGAGTATAGAATTATCATAAATCAGCTGTCGAGTGGATTATAAATTGCATGCAATTCAATATCTCAATGTAACTTAGTGAAAAAACAGCTGTTGTGTGGACTATTAATTGCATGCAGTGAGGCATGCAATTGATAACTTGAAGTAGCATAGTATTTTCTCCTGACTTTTCTCTGCTTTCAACTCGGTAAGCTTTTGATGGCAGTAGCATATAGCTGTTAACATCAAATTATTAGCATTGTCGATACAGCTACCCAAACAGCCATTAGTCGTTTATACACCGATATCTCGCCGACCCGACAGGACAGGACAGAATTTACTCTGATGGACAGTATTAGAGGAGACTGTGGTTTATAACTGCGCGAGGTCTACTGTTAACAGAACTACTAGTATAATATAAACTAACTCTCTGATCACAGAGAGGCATGGAGAGTTGATGCCAACCAGCTCAACGGCTGTTAACTAAAGAAGAAGAAGAAGAGGAAAATCTCTAAACTAATCTCCATCAATCAACTAATATGACGAAGTATTTTCGTTAATGATGAATCGGTTATGTTGATGAGTGATTTGATAAGGCGTTAATTCTCTTGTCATACTTGATAACTGACAGTCGAGGGGTATTTGTAATAGCCCTGCCAACAGTATTGTTGAGTGCCTTTTCAGGTTTGATTGTTTGGCCGACCATTATCATGGCGTCGCCTCCCCGGCTTGATGGACTAATCTTGTTGTCGGTGTCAAACATCGAGCGCAGTTTTCCATTTTTCTCGGCAAACTGCGGCGTGAAAGCTGGTGTATTAATTATTTGCTTCTCACTTCACATGAGTGACGTCAAAATTTGAAGCATAATTCAAGTTTCGATGTTGTCTGTGATCTGATGTCAAGTGCCCCACGAATTCTGCTTGAACGAGTTGTAGTTTAGGATTTATTATCGTTTCTAATGCACTAAAGTGCTTTAGATTTATTCAATTATTCAGTATGGCTGAAATTTCAGAAAATTATCACAGTCTCAAAACGGTTCCAATTGGAGGTGGAAGCTGAATATCATAAGCTTAATACAATAAATTCCAAACCAGACTGTGATAAAATTTCAAAATATCGATTTGCAGGTGACATGCTTAATGTTGATAAAACAAGCTTGCTTCTGGAAGGAACAATACATCTACAAATCTATCTACATTTATTTATTTGTTTCTTGAAAAAGTTCAATATTGTTCATCCAACTATACGTCCTACTCTGTTCTTCTTTTTAGTCATGTATAGTTATTATCATTGTAGTTTTCTAATAGGGCTACTTGAAAGAGTAATTATAAAGACCTGTAGTAGATGTTTGGCCAGTATGACAATTTTTAATACATAATTACATTGTACACTGTTATATATCACAGATACATTGTAGAGGGTGCATTACGAATATATTAATCACACTGTAATCTTTCCTGGTTCAGTAGCTGTAGCATCTAAGCGGAAAACACATACTGTAGGCTACATTGCCTTGATAATAGTATTGTGGAACCGATTTGCAATTGCCCATTACATAGCTTATAAGTGGTGGTCGCAAATGGCCATCATGCATGATGGGTGATGGCACATTAAGAATGTGGTTGCACCAGCTATTTGCAATGTGCCTCTCACCCAAAAGTCTGCAGTGTCTGAGTGTATTTGATTAACAATATCGGGACACCGAGCTTCGCTCGTAATTTTTTTATTGATAAACGGAACACTATTCTTTAAAATTATTGGGGAAGGACTAACAGGGACAGCTCAAGGCTGTTTCTTCCCCGAATTTTGATTTATACACTATAAATAGTCCAAAAAGTAGGTTATGTTCCATACACTTGAATTCAGGTCCAATTTTCAGTCCAAACATTTGAAAACAGAAAAGTTCTAATTTAGAATGTTTACAAACCAAATTGAATCACAAAATAACACTCCTGTGAGATCAATTAAGGTAGTGATGATGGTTCAAGCTAACAATTAGGATTTTTTCGAAATGCAAGTAACATTGTTATAAGGTGTACCTGGAAATCTGTATCACATTGAGCGTTCAACCTGGTCTCAGCTTGTAGAGGACATAATTACGCCCAGAGGGATTTTGAATTAAACTTTTTAATAGTGACAATCGGAAGATATTGTTGAATACAAACTAAAATTAATTTACTAATTTAGAAAAATTGTAATTCGGTACTCATTGAAGATAGAGAGCTCCAAATGATTACGTTTCATTTGAAATTTCATATTCTAAAAAAAGTGGGAGTGAAGTTTTCTGTCCGATGACTAGCTTTGGCACAAATAGATGACAATTGGAGAATGAACCGAAAATAAGAGGCAATTTTGCATGAAAAAATTGCTCTGGACTTCTATTATGTATCCAAACAAATATACTGAAAAATCAGAACCACAAAATATATACAGAGTGTTTTGGAAAAAGTTGCACATAGGTAAGGGCGTGATTCTCCTCCCATCAAAAGAAGAAAAAAAAGTTCTTATTAGCAAAGGTCCGAAAATGCTTAGTTACCAAGTTATACTGGGTGGGAGATTTCAGTTCCTTTGCCGAAACAAGGCCCTACGGGTATTTGTTGGCTGATAATTGAGATGTACAATTTAGCGTACTTTAAGTAAAATGAACTGAAAAATTGAATAAAACCGTTTCCAGACCTGTAGCTACAGTAATTTTTAAGATATGTGACGAAATACGCGAAACTTGGTCCCGATAAACAATTTACTTTAATTGAATAGACTTAGAACGTTGTCAAAAATCCACTTTAAAAATAAAAATTGTAATTAATATTTTACAGGAGCATGCTTTCGTGTGTGCTCACACATCATCAGCTGTAAGTTCCTGTAAAATATTAATTTATAATTTTTATTTAACTAAAGTGGATTTTTTACAACGTTCTAAGTCTATTCAATTATGGAAAAGTTCCACAACATCAACATTCACGCTACAAACTTAATTAAAGTTCCTTTAAGGTTTGAAGTAGATTTACTATGTTAAATGTACAATAAATACAAAATATTTTTCTACAGAACTTGTCGAAAATTTAATTTCGAAGACAAAAAGATGTAGAATAAGTCTATAATAGACAAACGCAACCTTAAAAACTAATCCTTATTACATATATAGGAATTTAATTTGATGATTCCTATGTTGAAATTGATTAAATGGAACTAAATGAATAATGAATTAATTTTAATGTTGGATGACAAAATTGAACTTTTGATAAATATGAAAATAAAACTGTTACAAGTGATAAACAAACTATACCAGTTGAAAACATCACAGGTGGCAATCATATGATTCGCCACACATACAAAACTCTTGAAAAATAGACAATAGAAATATATAAAATATAACTCTCTATTTGACTTATGGGCACCTTTTTTCAGAACACTGTATATCTGTAGCAAAAATATACGTATTCTATATAAATATAATCTGTAGCAAGCACACTCCCTCTTTCATGTCTATATTGATTGGGATAATAGGTTCGTAGCTAAGTCTACCGTATGTAAGTCCGTAGGTTACCCTCGCCGAAGCAGTTATCAGTGTTGAGTGTAATTCGTTGTCAATTCCTGTAGAGAACGGGCAGTGCAATCCTGTGGTGGCGTTGGGATACGAGCAAAGTACAGATGTTGATGAGGATTATGATGATTGTGATGATCATGATGATGATAATGATGGTGGTCTAATGATGATGATGATGATGACAGTTGACGCGATTGCTATAGAATGGAGCAAAGCACTTTACTCTTCCTATTTGCCATCCGGTGGCGACTGATTTGCACAGTCAATGGGCCGACGTACAATTTAGCACAGTTTTAACAGAATTAGCCAGCGCGCTCTCTGTGTGTACCCGTGCCTCGCGGCGGAGCTCTGCAAACAGGCTGCAATTATCGGCGCCGCTATAATCATCATCATCACTGACATTTGCATTTGCCAGCTGCTATGCCATCAGCTGAAAGATATGCCAGCTGAAAAATACTTTGGCAGCGCGTGATAATCGACTGCGCGCCTAACTACACGTGAAATAGTATTCGCTCGCTAGCCGCGTTTAGTTGGCTGGCTCTAATTTTCGTTCAGACATCATGCATTATTCATGTAATAGTGCTTGTGTGCTAATTGAGCCAACTGAAATGTTTCAGGCTCTGTGAGTTGGGTGGCTGATGATGAATGTTTAAAAATGCTCAACCTGATTGCAACCAATTTTCTACTAGCAATTTGTAATTTTAGGTTAGATTGACTCGCTTGGGTGTGATTTGAGAGAATTGTTGGTCTTTGATCTGTTACAACTTAATTTTAACCAATTTTCAACTAGAAATGTGTAATTTATAGTGTGTTTGATCAGTATGAGCTTCATTTTATGTGCGATAGAAGTTTTTCCTTTTTTGTGTAGTTGAGAAGTTGATATTGTGGTAATTATTCATATTGAATGAAAAAGACTAAGATATTATCAAAAAACCATTGATTTATTGAAATTAGAAAGACCGGTTTCGGTTATTACACCATTGTCAATCTCTGATAAACTAATTTCAATAAATCAGTGTTTTTTTGACAATATCTTAGTCTTTTTCATTCAATGCGATAGAAGTAAATAGATATGACGTTAGAATAGTTTTGGTCCATGTTCAGGTCAGGAGTATATTACCAGTAAAGTACATGTAACTACATATTGATGAATACTTTCCTAACAAAAAATTTATTTTATTTGCAGTTTTTATAAAAATGTAGGTGGAGGAAAAATGTTGTGTGTATCTCGAGTGAAAAATGTTTTTTCTCCTCGGCTTCGCCTCAGGCTTCACACTTTTCCCTCAGGGAGAAAAACCAGTAGGCCTACTTTTCACTCTAGATATACACATAACTATTACCATATTTATTTTCATTTTATGACAAATTTGACATTGTCCTTCCTTGTTAATATAGCATCTGATATACTGATATCAGCCATCCTCCATAGAAGGCAGTTGCAAGGCATGGACACGGCAACGCTGTTCTCCTATCTTTCTTCACTGCGATTATAAAACTTAGATCTCTTTGAAGTAATTCTTTGTAATTTAATTTTCAAGTAGTTCATTTGGAGTTTGGTATTTGATTAGTTTTTTAATCTCGTACTACCGTAGTAATATCGACGTATCAATGAATATTTTACTGTTGATTTTATCATACTCAATCGAGGTGTAGGTACTATACAATAACTTATACTCTTATATACATCATATCGTATATTATAAATAATATCGTTTTTCGACTCCTGTTAAATCTCTCGTGAGTTATTTATTACAAACAAGAGCTTGTATGGAAAAACGAAATTAAATTTCATTATTTATAACAATATCGTATTTGGCGTTCCAGCGAAATCCAGAGGGAATTTCAGTGCGTGGAATTTAATTCTGAAATTCGCTACCTAGCCGCCTCAGATTAAAATGAGATGTAATAAAATTAAATTTATTTATAATGAAGCTAAAATGCAACAAAATCATATTATTTGTTGACCGCATGCAGGCTTGTTGCTTCAAGGGTGGCCACTAACGGCAGGACAAGTGTGTTGAACATGTGTGTACACACATGTTCGTCATGCATGTTGTATCATCTGAGGCTTTGAACAAGAAACAGCTGTTTGACAGCAGCTTCCAACATAAAATAAACAACCTATAACAATAAATAAACCACTGAAAAATTACAAATTATAATGATTACAAAAATAATTGAATCTCAAATAGAGCAGCGGAGGGAAAATAAACAAAAAATCAAAGATACAAAAACCTAACCTTAAAAATTTATGTTCGAAGCCTTTCGCTCTGATGACACAACAATGTATGCCGATATGTGTGTACACACATGTTTAGCACACTTGTCCTGTCGTTAGTGGCCACCTCTAACCGTCAGGAGGTAGAGTTGTACAAAATTTCAGTTCATTTATCTTCATGAATCATATGAATCTCTATGCTCATTTATCGCTTTGATATAAATTGATGAGTATTTATTCATCTGCTAACCTTTACAGCAACCATTTGAAATGTCTGGCTTGCTATTTAAACCTATTTCAATGGCACATCCAAATGCTTTGTTCAAAATTGCCTCCAATTTACAAAATTAATTTGAAACTTGTTCACAAAGTGCCCATTCACAAACATCCCTTGAGATCTAATGAAACGTATGAGCCTCATCGCCAACAACATAATCAAAGTGGGTAGAGTTGGATGTTAGTTGCAGATTTGATAGGGAATAGTATTTAGAACTGAAACCTCTGAACTATTATCAACTTTATGCACAGTATTAGAGACACGATAACTATTATTTCCCATGGAAATGCATAGACAACAGAACTGAGCTTACTGCCGTCTGTCAGACGTTTGAACTATGTTGGTTGTTGCTGTAATCTGTAATAGAACAGAATATTGTTCAGTTGGAATAACAGAACAGAACTGTTCAACAGTTTATTAAATACTTGAACTGTAGAATTTGAAATGAAACTTAAACTTGAAATGTGAATTTGTAGATTACTTGATGGTCAACACTAAAGCCTGCTTTTCACTAGTAGAGTTAGTAGTCGAGTAACTAGCATTCTAACTCTACCGAGCTAACTCTACTCTACTTACTTGGTCGAGTAACTGTTTCCACTACAATTGAGGATAGTAGGTGAAGTGTGTTGTCTAGTGAACAGAACTAACCTTAAAATGTCAATATTTTTTTATAAATTAACACTTAACCACTTTTTAATAAATTAATACTTTTTAATTAATAACAATACTTATCAAACTTGATAGCTTACGGCACGACTCTACTCTACTAGCTAGTAGTAGAGTAGAGTGAGAAGCGGTGGTGGGGGAAGGCAAGTGGTGGAGTACTATCCCACGGTGCTATCCCACTCTACCCTACTAAAAACTAGTACTATCCATGACTCTACTCTAGCATGAACGTTTTCATTGGAAGTGTTCACAAGATAGTTGGTACTTGCCCAGGTAACTCTACCACTAACTCTACTAATGAAAACCAGGCTTAAGGCCTGTAGGCAAATACTCGGTTTAAATGGAGAAATGTCATCTGTTCGTTTAAACCCCGTATGAAACACATTATGATAGATGCAACCATATCTACAAGTAAACGTGGTTTATCGTTAAACGTAGTGTTAGCATAAGGCCCTAAGAGAAATTGACTAAAATCAAGACTACCAAGACAAGTTGGATTGTATAAAGACTATAATGCACTGTTTTCGAAAACGATAAATCGGAATGCATAAATATATGTCATGCTAATCGGCTACTACATATCTATCTCCAACTGCTGTACTCTGTTGTCTGTAGTTGGGGAAGGGTTTAAGTGTTCAATAATTGGATTGTAAACCAGTTCTTAATTACATAATTTCAACAGTTGACTAGATGCGTAATGTCTTAATGAAGTATATTTTGACACAAATAGAATGATACATTATGATCTTTCGTTCATTATGATATGTGAAATTTTATAAACTCTTTTAAACTCAAATAACTACTGTATAAGCTGTTTTGTAAGTCGGAACAGGCAATAGCCTAATCATTGGTGTTATCTTGTACTTTGTCACCTATAAATTTGGAAGAAAAATAGCACAAAGACTACCTTATTATTTTATCTGCCAATGTTATTACATCAGTGTCTTTTGCATTATGAATAAATGAATGAATGAATGAATTGCACGTAAGATGATGTGATTTTTTTGGAAATTGTTATTTCAAATGTTTCTTTTTCATTTGCAGGTATGAATCGACAATTTAAAATGCTTCTGGGAGTTGTATCTAATCATGTCCACCCTCAGACTACGATGAGAGTTGTCCGACAGAAAATTCCGATTTCGGTAAGAGAACAAGATGCATTCAACTGGTTTCCTCATTTTTTTTCAATCCTCATGAAATAAGAAATTGCTTTAAATCACAAGTACCGTACAGAAATCATACTTGAGAGTTTAGATGATGAAGTTTGACATCGAATTCGAATCAATTGGAAAACTACGGTTTCAGAAGAAACTTTCCCCTTGGAATTTGAGATTAGCATCCGAACTTCCCAATACGGTACCTAAAGTTGCGTACAGATATACGCGCCGCGAACATGAGCAATTCACTTTCAATCAGCTGATGCCAAGGTTTTTATATCTGTATCTTACCGTTTCTGTAAAAATACAGATATAATCAGCTGATTAGAAGTGAATTGCTCATGTTCGCGGCGCGTATATCTGTACGCACCTTAAAACAGTATTTGTGACGTCTGTCCATTGAACTCTGAACTCATCAGAATAGAACCCTATTGAAATATCTATAATTATCAACTATTTTTAA